>NC_091226.1:13378085-13483085 GCF_040958095.1 Procambarus clarkii | reverse complement strand
GTGTTGGTGCTACAACAATACAGCTTCCTACTATTTCATTTGTGATGGTGATGCACTGTGGGCGTCTCGTGAATAATAGCATGAATGTGTAGGGTGTACGCACTTCCTGGCCTCACATCCACTCCACCGCACTGCTACCCCAGCTAGCATAGGCTTAGGTAGGCTGTTTACACACAGAAATCACAATAGCATGTGACTAATGAAGGGCGAAGAGGTAGAACGGCCTATTGGCATAGCTCGAGTGCATGGGGGAGTTGTGTAAAACCCTGGTTTGTGTCTCGGAGAGGCTGCAGGATCCAGTAAGTTCAGTAGAACTTCGGTTTCAACTCTTTTTACCATGTCGTAGCTCAGTCGATTAAGGCAGCGTCTGGGATGCTCCCAGACGTAGGTTCGAATCTTCGTCACGGCCCTGCCCTTGTGGATTTGTTCGTTAGGTAGGCTGTGTCTCCTGGCTCTGTCGACCTCTTTAGCCAGTACTAGCAACCCTGTCCTGGCTCTGTAGACCTCTTTAGCCAGTACTAGCAACCCTGTCCTGGCTCTGTAGACCTCTTTAGCCTGTACTAGCAACCCTCTCCTGGCTCTGTAGACCTCTTTAGCCAGTACTAGCAACCCTGTCCTGGCTCTGTAGACCTCTTTAGCCAGTACTAGCAACCCTGTCCTGGCTCTGTAGACCTCTTTAGCCAGTACTAGCAACCCTGTCCTGGCTCTGTAGACCTCTTTAGCCAGTACTAGCAACCCTGTCCTGGCTCTGTAGACCTCTTTAGCCAGTACTAGCAACCCTCTCCTGGCTCTGTAGACCTCTTTAGCCAGTACTAGCAACCCTCTCCTGGCTCTGTAGACCTCTTTAGCCAGTACTAGCAACCCTCTCCCGGGATGACCTCGATTGTTAGTCATCGTTGATGCTGTAGTGACTCTTTAGTGTATAAATATTGTATATTGCATACACTCGCACATGTTGCATTAAACAGACATGAACATTCCTTGATGTAAAACACGCACGGACAATTACATGTGTATACATATGTGCATATGTATTGTATATACGTTCAGAATTCAACTTTTTACACATATTTTCTACATGTGCTCTGCAAACATAATGTGCAGAAATATTTAATGGCAAGCAGCCGAGTTTGTGTTTATTGTAGAATATTATTACATTAGTACTTAGCGCTGCAATAATAGCTTTTACTCTCACACTCGTAGAATTCTCTCTACGTTAGTGAATATTTTTGTCCAGTGTTTACTAAGGTTTTGAGATAATGGAAAAGTGTTTTAAGGCATGTCTGGTTACGACTGTGGTAATGAACATGGTGGTATTGAACACCTTCCTTGAGGTTATCTTGAGATGATTTCGGGGCTTTTAGTGTCCCCGCGGCCCGGTCCTCGACCAGGCCTCCACCCCCAGGAAGCAGCCCGTGACAGCTGACTAACACCCAGGTACCTATTTTACTGCTAGGTAACAGGGGCATAGGGTGAAAGAAACTCTGCCCATTGTTTCTCGCCGGCGCCTGGGATCGAACCCAGGACCACAGGATCACAAGTCCAGCGTGCTGTCCGCTCGGCCGACCGCCTCCCGACCTGTCTTGATATATAATGTGCTACAGTGTTGACACTATAGCATCAAAATGTCACTTATATAAAAAATCGAACCCCTTGTATCTCGGTTTTTTACACTCCTATATTTTTCCCCTCTTCCCAAATTCCTCTTATTTGCCCTATTTATCTTCTTCCCGTTAATCATGTTCTCTTGTTCAATAAACCCTTGAACTATATGTTTAACAAATCTCTAACCCTGTCCATGGAGGACAGAAGAAAATGTATATATGGTGGTTAGCATTGTAAATGTCTGGCCACGTCTGTGGTAGAAAATAATAATAAAAAAAAGTAAAAAAAAAAATCATGTTCTCTCCTTTTCTTCCCTCCCCCCCCCCCTTTTCCAGTGCTTCTTCCGTAACTCTCTTTCCCCCTTTCTATTGTTTATTTCCCCTTTTCATTTCTATTTTTTCTTCTCTTTATCCACCTGTTTCCTCGTTCTATCCCCTCTCCTCCCTATCGTGCGAGGAAAGGGGAAACTAACTCTTTTTTTCCCATTTCTCTTACTCCTCTCACTTCGCCTTTTCCTGCCCTCTTTTGTCGTCAACTTCTGTCGTTTCCAATTGAGAAAACCTCGTAGTTGTCTAATGTGTCAATTCCTCTGGAAGAATCTTTTATGTTATGATTGCTCTCGGCGCCTGGGTTCGATCCCAGGCGCCGGCGAGAAACTATGGGCAGAGTTTCTTTCACCCTATGCCCCCTGTTACCTAGCAGTAAAATAGGTACCTGGGTGTTAGTCAGCTGTCACGGGCTGCTTCCTGGGGGTGGAGGCCTGGTCGAGGACCGGGCCGTGGGGACACAAAAGCCCCGAAATCATCTCAAGATAACCTCAAGATAACCTCCCTTTCTCCGTCGTTGTGATGTCAAGTTCCTTCAACCTTAACTCATGCTTCAACCCTCTTCGTTTTGGGAGCCATTTTGTCAAACCACTGACCTTCTCATCTGGTGCTTGGATTCACGAAGCAGTTACGCAAGTATTTACGAACGTGTACATCTTTTCCTCAATCTTTGACGGCTTTGGTTACATTTATTAAACAGTTTACAAGTATGAAAACTTCCTAATCAACTGTTGTTATTGTTATAAACAGCCTCCTGGTGCTTCGGAGCTCAATAACTTTTTAATAATTGTAAACTAAGCCGCCAAAGATTGAGAAAAGTTGGACAGGATCGTAAGTGCTTGCGTAACTGCTTCGTGAATCTGGCCCCAGGTTCGTAAGTGCTTGCGTAACTGCTTAGTGAATCTGGCCCCAAGTTCGTAAGTGCTTGCGTAATTGCTTCGTGAATCTGGCCCAAGGTTCGTAAGTGCTTGCGTAACTGCTTCATGAATCTGGCCCCAGGTTCGTAAGTGCTTGCGTAACTTCTTAGTGAATCTGGCCCCAGGTTCGTAACTGCTTCGTGAATCTGGCCGCAGGTTCATAAGTGCATGCGTAACTGTTTCGTGAATCTGGCCCCAGGTTCGTAAGTGCTTGCGTAACTGCTTCGTGAATCTGGCCCCAGGTTCGTAACTGCTTCGTGAATCTGGCCGCAGGTTCATAAGTGCATGCGTAACTGTTTCGTGAATCTGGCCCCAGGTTCGTAAGTGCTTGCGTAACTGCTTCGTGAATCTGGCCCCAGGTTTGTAAGTGCTTGCGTAACTGCTTCCTGTTATAGGTTCTTGGATAAAAAGTGGTGTACAGTACGATGAATACTTCCTGCTATAGACTGCTGACTGCTACCAAGGTGTTTGCTGGGATTTAACACCCGCTCTCATTTGATCAAGTTTGTCGTTCCAACAAGATTAGTTTTTCTGAACAAATCCAACTTCGAACCCTTGATGTGAGGGTTCGAACCTTTGCGCTGGGTGTTGGATTTGTTTAGTGATTTATCACGTTAATTATGTTTTCCTATGTGTTAATTGGCTTTAGGTCTTATCATCCTCAGTTTCATGGTATTTGTCAGGCCTGATGTCTGGTAACCTTTCTCAAGAGCATATTTGTTCTTATAGGTTATCTTGAAGTCTTCTGAAATGGTTTTGTTATTGTTTTGCTCGTTTTTTGTTTACAGACATCGACAATGTTGGATTTGATAAGGAGAGTCAAGTTGTTCGCATCTGTCCGGGAGTAGTTGGCCAATCGATAAGCCACAATAGGAATTAAATAGCCGGCTCAGATCAATATTTTCCCACATCCCCTCCCTTCCCTCTCTCTCCCTCTCTCTCCCTCTCTCTCTCCCTCTTTCTCCCCCTCTTTCTCCCCCTCTTTCTCCCCCTCTTTCTCCCCCTCTTTCTCCCCCTCTTTCTCCCTCCATCCCGTCTGCCTTCTCGTCCTCCCTGTCTCAGGAGCGTCCATACTTCCCTCTCGCCCTTTTCCTTCTATAGTATGTTGGTTATTTTCGCTACCTCTACTTTTTACTTTATTGTTCCCCACCTACCTGCCTTTCTAGCATGATATCCCTCCCTGTAGCATGTTATCCCTTCGCTCCCTGTAGCATGTTATCCTCGCCCTACCCTTCTAGCATACTCTCCCAGCTCTCTAGCATATTATCCCTTTTACCTAACACTCAGCGACCCATACGCCCTTAACACACCACTATACAATCTAAACCTAGCCACTCAACGCCCCAAAATCTCTTGCCCCCACCCACTCAGACCACTTCAACGTGCCTCACCCAGCCACATCAATAACGTAGAGAGACTTCCTCACACTACTACCACCCCAGCTGGTGACCACGCCTCATGGAGACCAGTACTCGCCTCCACATACCAACTAACATGACACACTATCCACCACATACAGCTGTTCAATAAACCCCTGAACTATATGTTTAACACATCTCTAACCCTGTCCATGGAGGACAGAAGAAAATGTATATATGCTGGTTAGCATTGTAAATGTCTGGCCACGTCTGTGGTAGAAAATAATAATAATAATAAAAAAACACATACAGCATCCACACATGCCTTTACCCAACAATCACCGAGCGCCTTACAATCATCCTACTTTTGCTCTTCTCGCCAAACACCGAAACTACGACATCGCTACAATGTTCAAACAAGTTTTAAGACCTAAGCAGTTATAACAACCAAGATATCAAGTTGTAACAACGTTCTAATACGTCATAAACACGTAAAGCCAAGATGTAACAACTTTATTATAAGTTGTAACAAGCGGAAAATAGAGACAGTTTCGGTTTGTGTTTCCAGGGTTCTAGGCTCTCTAGGTTCCAGACTCCCTAGCAAACAGGCAGCCGGTCGGCCGAGCGGACAGCACACTGGACTTGTGAGCCTGTGGTTCCGGGTTCGATCCCGGGCGCCGTGAAGAAACAATGGGCAGTTTCTTTCGCTCTATGCCCCTGTTACCTAGCAGTAAAATAGGTACCTGGGTGTTAACCAGCTGTCACGGGCTGCTTCCTGGGGGTGGAGGCCTGGTCGAGGACCGGGCCGCGGGGACACTAAAGCCCCGAAATCATCACAAGATAACCTCAAGATAGCTATTTACATCTTACGTGGGAGAGATCAAAACGACGAGCTTTCGTAGTTTTAATCAATCATATTTGTATTGCAAGAAAACCTAGCTAGTACTAGGAATCGTGAATGCTATTCATAAACTGTGATCGAGACATATCTAAGTTACAGTAACTTCAAATAATCTCACCATCCGATTTGTTAGGTGACTGTCATAGTTATTGGAGCTGTTGACTCTAAACGATATATTAGTCTCGTGTGAACTCTATTCTGTTTACTGGTGAGTTTCCCGTGCTTTGTTGTGTGAGGTGTATGCGTGTGTTATCAGCGTCCAGTATATTTAATCGATCTCGTGGGAAATCGTGTATCCCTGCAATGCTGTTGGGCCAGTGCTCCTGGCGATCAATCTTCGCAATAGTGTTTTAGTTTTATATTAAATGGTAGTTTGTTTCTTATTTATTTGATTTATTCAGATTCTTATATTTAGGTTTTATTTGCAGGCGATGAGTCACAATAACGTGGCTAAAGTAAGTTGACCAGACCACACACTAGAAGTTGAAGGGACGACGACGTTTCGGTCCGTCCTGGACCATTCTCAAGACAATCGACTTGAGAATGGTCCAGGACAGACCGAAACGTCGTCGTCCCTTCAACTTCTAGTGTGTGGTCTGGTCAACTTTAGGTTTTAGACCTGTCAGACAGTGGGGCTAGGATCCGGATTCATGAAGCAGTTACGTAAGGATTTGCGAACGTGTACATCTTTCCCCAATCTTTGACGGCTTTGGTTACATTTATTAAACGGTTTACAAGCATGAAAACTTCTCAATCTACTGTTATTGTTATAAACAGCCTCCTGGTGCTTCGGAGGTCATTAATTGTTTAGTAATTGTAAAGAAAGCCGCCAAAGATTGAGAAAAGATGTACAGATTCGTAAGTGCTTGCGTAACTGCTTCATGAATTCGGACCCTGGTTGTTTATTGTTTTATTTATTTATTTATTTATATATATAAATAAGGTACATTGGGATTGTGAGGATACATAGCATAGTAATTACATTCTTGTAAAGCCACTAGTACGCGCAGCGTTTCGGGCAGACGGCGCCATGTTTTCCACTGACCAGGATCTGCCAACCGTTTTATAAAAATGTCCCGTCACTGTTTGCCAGGTGCACATGACCAGAGTAAAGACAAGGTGCCCAATCGTCGCACCCTGCGCGGTATTGTCAATTCGTTCCTGGCTTGCACGTAATATAACGAAGCATTGCTCCTTCAGGAGACGCCTAATTATGTTATCGTATCAAGTTCAATGTTGGCGCTGAAAGTCATTAGATTGTGAAAAAAAGTTTTATTTTGTGTAGAGTGCCTTGTGGACGTATGCGATTGTAGCAAGGAAAAAATCCATGATAATCAACTAGTGTAGAAATCAGCTGCTGGCTGTCACCAGACCGTAACGTGGGCATGATAACGGCGTTAAGTAACTTAGCGCCGACAGCTTCTTAGGTTAGTGCGGAGGCTTGCTTTAGTGCCATGAAAACATTTAGAGAGATAAGACGCGCTTAAGTAAGGTTTACACTGTTTGTAAAGAGCGTACATAAGGGACATGTAAAAGCGTGAACACATTGTTTACATGTTGACGACTCGCCCGCCAAAATACGATGCCACCAATTTATATAGTGCTCCAGGATCAGCTGGCCCGTGGCAGCTGTTAGTGCACGTGCCTGAGCCACTGTTCCACCCCCTTTTCCATCCCCCTATATCCCCCCTAACCCTCCACTATTCCCCCTCGCACCCTCTCACCCACCTCCCTCCCATACCCTATGGTACCCCTCCCACCGGGAAAGGCCGACCCTTGATTAACAAATGACAAGCTAACACCCAAGTTTATACATGGGAATATTAATTTATATATGTAAATATTTAAGTAATAAATATATACTAATTAAAGTGTAAAAATCGTTCTCTGGAAAAGTAATGTTTACATTTATTGAAAATTCTGTGCAGATATGTCCATTTAGTAACTCCTGTGGTTTCCGATGTCTTATATTTTACAATGTAGAACCGGCAATTGTCAACTCTTGCCGAGAAATCTATGGTAAAATGTTACACAAAGTTTTAACCAATATCAGAATGCGAATCTGTGCGTGTGTGAAAGTAAGAACAGCTTCGTTTGAACATTTGATTAATATTAAAATGTACATTCCTGCGAGTATTAGTATGTATGCGTATACCATATTTGTTAGTGTGTATATGCATTCCATATATTTAATCAGATTAATGTTAAAGTATCCTCATGAATGTCATATATTGACATATAATTACATATAGTTAATATTAATATATTTTAAACCTTAGTCAGATTAGATACATTTATTATTAAATAATTCATTGAAGCTATTGACAAGATGAATTTATTAAATGGCATTGGATTTTGAACATGTCTTTCTATTTTGGTTTCAAAGCTCGCTGAAAAAGGAATTTTTTTGTACCAAATTCGGTGTTCCAAGGTATTACTTAGTAAGGCTGTACAGTAATGTGTTTTCCCGACTACAAATGGAAAAATTTATATCCAACAAGACCAGACAAGGTATTTGCCAGGTTGACCAGACCACACACTAGAAATTGAAGGGACGACGACGTTTCGGTCCGTCCTGGACCATTCTCAAGTCGATTGTCGATTCTCACAATCGACTTGAGAATGGTCCAGGACGGACCGAAACGTCGTCGTCCCTTCAATTTCTAGTGTGTGGTCTGGTCAACATATTTCAGCCACGTTATTGTGACTCATCGCCTGCATATTTGCCAGGGTCCTGAAAGAATGTCAAGATCAGCTGTGTCATCTCGTCTTAAAATTGTAATAAATGGTTTCAGTAGAGAAGAGTACGGAGATCGTGGAGGGTTTTGAAATGGGCTTCAGATTGAACAAATCCACAAGGGCCGTGACGAGGGTTCGAACCTACGTCCGAGAGCATCCCAGACGATATTCTCGGACGCAGGTTCGAATCCTCGTCACGGCCCTTGTGGATTTGTCCAGTCGATTCCGTTATTATTCAGCTTTATCTTGCTCTTGTGAGGCCCGATTCAGATAACTCGGTTCATTTTTGCTGATCATGTTATAGATTGAAATTGAAATAAGTTTATTGAGGTAAAATACACACAAAGGGATGAGGTAGCTCAAGCTATTCTCACCCCGTTCAGTACAACGTGTTAATACATACATAGACACACATCACAAACAATAAACATATTATGTTATAGATTGGACATTAATTTTCGAAAAAGTGTATAGAGAATGAAAATAATTCTAGGCTTCGTGAACCTCCCATATGAAGAGATTTATATAGCGTAATTTCCATTATACACAATTAAGAGGAATATCTTGAAGGTTGATTTATTATATGTTGGTACTAAGTACGATCAAATTAAGTGATGAATGTTGATCGTAGTTCACAAGGCTCGAGGATTAATAGTTGCGAGAACAGTAAACTAATACAAAAGTTAGTTTACAGTTTACAGAGTTGTACAAACTGGAAGAAAGATGACAAGAACTGCTTTGTGAGATGAGATTGCAAGAATAGTTAATGATGAGAATATTAAGATAATAATAATAATTTATTTAGCAACAGTACATACATAGTTGCAGCGTTACAGTACAAACATTGTTAGATTTTAGTACATACAATACCTAAAGATTATTTTGTTTATACAGAATGGAAGAGATGCGCAAGAAAATAAAGAGTTTGAGATTAAAACACAAACTGGTCCAGCCAGGGAGGGAGCCGGTCGGCCGAGCGGACAGCACGCTGGACTTGTGATCCTGTGGTCCTGGGTTCGATCTCAGGGTCCTGGGTTCGATCCCAGGCGCTGGCAAGAAACAATGGGCAGAGTTTCTTTCTCCCTATGCCCCTGTTACCTAGCAGTAAATAGGTACCTGGGTGTTAGTCAGCTGCTACGGGCTACTTCCTGGGGGTGGAGGCCTGGTCGAGGACCGGGCCGCGGGGACACTAAGTCCTGAAATCATCTCAAGATAACCTCAAGATAACCAGCCACAAAAACATAAGTGGCGGGACTAGTTTTAACAAAACAACGAATCAGGAGGTAATGATAAACAATTTGGTAAATGGAATGCTTTTTTGGACGGAGGTAAATCAGGGTAACTGGTGGACGGACAAAATTGCTAATCTTAGAGAATGTCAAGTAGCGAATTAGGAATACGCAGAGAAAATACTGTACAAATATTTTAAGGGGATTTGATGGTGGTTATCTTGGTTATCTTGAGATGATTTCGGGGCTTTAGTGTCCCCGCGGCCCGGTCCTCGACCAGGCCTCCACCCCCAGGAAGCAGCCCGTGACAGCTGATTAACACCCAGGTACCTATTTTACTGCTAGGTAACAGGGGCATAGGGTGAAAGAAACTCTGCCCATTGTTTCTCGCCGGCGCCTGGGATCGAACCCAGGACCACAGGATCACAAGTCCAGCGTGCTGTCCGCTCGGCCGACCGACTCCCAAGAGTAGGTGTGTGAAGAGTGCAAGATCGTTTGATAGCAGATGTATCTATAGTGAGAATATAGTGAGATATAGTGAGAAGAAAGTGCATAAGCTGCAGGTGATGAGGTAAATACATAAATTATTTAATATTGTGAAGAAAATGAGTGAGAGGTGACGATAGTGCCAAATTTTGAATGATTATAATGTGCCAGATCACTGTATCCCTTGTATAGAGTTTAAATTTGGAAGCATAATTAGTGAATGGTCCCTTGTATAGTTTAAATTAGGAAGTATAATTAGTGAATGGTCCCTTGTATAAAGTTTAAATTAGGAAGCATAATTTGTGAATGGTCCCTTGTATAGTTTAAATTAGGAAGTATAATTAGTGAATGGTCCCTTGTATAGAGTTTAAATTAGGAAATATAATTAGTGAATGGTCTCTTGTATAGGGTTTAAATTAGGAAGCATAATTAGTGAATGGTCCCTTGTATAGAGTTTAAATTAGGAAGCATAATTAGTGAATGGTCCCTTGTATAGAGTTTAAATTAGGAAGTATAATTAGTGAATGGTCCCTTGTATAGAGTTTAAATTAGGAAGCATAATTAGTGAATGGTCCCTTGTATAGAGTTTAAATTAGGAAGCATAATTAGTGAATGGTCCCTTGTATAGAGTTTAAATTAGGATGCATAATTAGTGAATGGTCCCTTGTATAGAGTTTAAATTAGGAAGCATAATTAGTGAATGGTTGCGCCTTTATAATTGACTTGGTTTACAAAATATCAAATATTATGCACTACTAATTTCTAAAATAAAAATAATTGCTTCATCTTTCACACACGAGAGTAAAGAAGTCATTATTATGGATTACATGTTGTAAAATGTGTAAGGTTGAATTTATACAGGTAAATTGTACAGTATTACCACTGACTACCTCAAAATAGGTCTGCATTATTTTGTGTAAAAGGTTTGTATTATGAAGGCAGGTTTATAAGACTTGGCCCAGAACTATTAGCTAAGAAGCTTCTTGGGGCCTCAAACGCCGGTGAACGCCTGTGAAAATGGTCACTGTAGACGATAAGTCACAATAACGTGGCTAAAGTATGTTGACCAGACCACACACTAGAAGGTGAAGGGACGTCCTGGACCATTCTCAAGTCAATTGTGAAGATTCTTGTCGATTCACAGACGACTTGAGAATGGTCCAGGACGGACCGAAACGTCGTCGTCGTCCCTTCACCTTCTAGTGTGTGGTCTGGTCAACATAGACACTGTAGGTTGGAACATCAGGTGTTCTCCCTGCCCCAGGTGGAGCTTCCCTGGTATACGAAGAGGCGGTACACTATGTTCGAAAATTGGGTACTCGCCTTCAGATGGCCTATTTGCCGTTGAAATTGAGGGTCGAGTCATAAAATTTCAGTGTTATGGCAGTGAATTATCTGCAATCCGGTGGCGAGTCAAGGGCTTCAAGACTCGTGACTTAACAGTTACGACGCTGCAGTATCATCGATACACCATCTGGAACATCTTGGTGGAATGGGTTGATCGGCCTCTTGCGTAAGGGAAGGGTGGGACCAGAGGGACTGAACCCCATGTCCGCAGCCATTTTTTACCTAGCATGACTTTGCGTCATGGGTAGGAGACGTGGTATTAAACGGTACGACAATGGGTTAGTAAATTTGTATTTTTAAGACGAGATCATTTAAAAATTGAGCTACCTGTTCATCAGTACATTACTGACCTAGGTAAATTGTTTACAAAATGGTTGGGAAAAGAATATAGGAGTCTGACACGAAGGTTGGTGAGACAGGGCAGAGCGCGTAGAAAACGGCTTTACGTGTGGCGGGTTGGCGGGAACAGCAGCTGATATCCTGAAGCTATAGCGGACCAACTGTCACTCGGCCACCCGGGCAATTGGTATCGTGTCGAATTAACTGTTTTTATGACAGCTAAATTGCCGCTATACTTTATTGTTTAGTGAGCAGCCTTCCCTTCCCACTGATGCATCAACTAGTTACCGATTCAGTGAACTGTAACGGGGTAACTAGTTGGCCCCTACAGTTCACTGAATATTATGCAGCACATATTCGCCAGATGACAACTCTAGTGTGTTTCTCGCCCCAGACAGCCTGAGCCACACCCTGGCTATGGTCAGCAGGCCCCCTCGTTTCCTCTGGATTATCATTGTGTTGGGCGCAGACTTGAGTCCCGTTACTCAACGGGATTAATTAGATATATTTGGATTAATATTTGGATTAATATTTGTTTGCAGGCTCCTATTCCCCCTCCCTCGCCGGAATAAAAGTCTGCTTGAAAACAAAAGGCCCAGATTCATTCTATTAAATGGCCAGCCTATATCATCCAGCAATGCTCTTTAACGCTGCGTCCGACACTGTAGTCATTAAGCAATTTTAACGTATTGTGTATTTAAAAACAGTATTTTCTCATTCGGTGAAATTATTTGTAATTATATATTTTAATTGTGTATAGTTAGGCTGAGGGTGGGTTAGGGGTTTGAGTTCTGTCGGCAGTTTGTAGTTCGTGGTAAATATAGATGTGTGATTCGAACATAGGAAGTTAGCGAAACACTGTTAGAGAAATGTTCAGACATATACAGATTATGTCTTCAAACATGTACATATAATCAGTTGTCATATGTGAAGTGTTCCATTCTTAAACAAGAGTTTGGCGGGTAAAGAGGCACATGGCTAATGTTTTGATGATGGTGATTGATTGATAAAGATTAAGCCACCCAAGATGTGGCACGGGCATGAATAGCCCGTAACGGGGGGGGGGGGGGGGAATACAGAGCGGGAAACAGTAGCTCTTCTCAAGTGAATTCAATGTTATTACACTACGTTTATTGTGAGTGACAAGTAAAAAAAAATTGTATAATATATTTTCTCCGTGGTCTGCCATTGTCAGACCACGGAGGAGGAAAATTGAAACAGGAATTTCATTAAGTACTTTCGTATATTAATACATCTTCAGAAGGAGTGAAGATGTATTAGTATACGAATACACTCCTTCTGAAGATGTATTAATATACGAAAGTACTTAAGGAAATTCCTGTTTCACTTTTCCTCCGTGGTCTGACACTGTCACATTTTTAATCACGTGTTTATTTTCGTGATACACACACACACACACACACACACACACACACACACACACACACACACACACGCACACGCACACGCACACGCACACAAAAGTAGTTAGTAAACAGTTGATTGACAGTTGAGAGGCGGGCCGAAAGAGCAAAGCTCAACCCCCGCAAAAACACAACTAGTAAACACAACTAGTAAACACATATTAAACATTACTTATAAAATATATATACACACAAAATATACTCATTTCGGCACGCCGTGTTGAAAATGTTAACGTATGCATCCTTTGCTGCATACGTTAATATTTGATGAGGCTGCATGAGGATGCGTTGCCTTAATGCACACAAGCTTTCTTGCTAACGGGATTAACATTGCCAGTTTTCAGGCTTACATTCCAACTAGATATAACATCCGTAGTTTACTGGTCATAGTTACCATTCAAGTTAATGGCTGGGGTTAGTAGGACTCTGGTCCCATTAGATTGACTAGCCTCTATGTCATGCTTGCTATTGTCAGCCGTATTATGTATAATATAGTGTCCTTGTTATATGTTATAGATTCAGCTACACGGAACAAGTTCCAAGTAGCACGGGCTGTGGTGAGCCCGTAACTTACCTGGCACAGGAGCGGGGCAAGTAGCACGGGCTATGGTGAGCCCGTAACTTACCTGGCACAGGAGCGGGGCAAGTAGCACGGGCTATGGTGAGCCCGTAGTGGACTTACCTGGCACAGGAGCGGGGCAAGTAGCACGGGCTATGGTGAGCCAGTAGTGGACTTACCTGGCACTGGAGCGGGGCAAGTAGCACGGGCTATGGTGAACCCGTAGTGGACTTACCTGGCACTGGAGCGGTGCCCTGCTCGCGCCCTTGTTATATATAATTATATATCATATAGGGGGTACCACCTCTGGTGCAAGCTGTTTCGCAAGCACTTACGATTCTGTCCACCTTTTCTCAATCTTTGGCGGCTTTGTTTACAATTATTAAACAGTTAATGAGCTCCGAAGCACCAGGGGGCTGTTTATAACAATAACAACAGTTGATTGGCAAGTTTTCATGCTTGTAAACTGTTTAATAAATGTAACCAAATCCGTCGAAGATTGAGGAATGATGTACAGGTTCGTAAGTGCTTGCGTAACTGTTTCGTGAATCTGGTCCTCAACTCAGTTGTTATTCTCAGTTTTCACGAGACCAAACTATGCCTTGATTGGGGGGGGGGGGTAGAAATAGCCTAAGCTACTCTTTCCCTTTGAGATGTATTTCTTTCTTGTCTCAATAGACATACTTGAACTTGAAATGTACTGTTTTAGATATCCAGTTTTGTACAGTAACTCAATAATGGAGTAGCTGTATTTTAGTGATATAAAATGCTAAGAAACCCAGTTCAATGGTAATGTAATACAGTACATACACATTGTATATTATACAAAATTTCAAACTACAACAAATTAATTTGTTCAACAAATTGTTTTCAGTGTGTCAAATTAAATAATAATGGTTAAACAGTTTTCATTTTCATTTACCATGTTTATTTAATATTAAAATATAATAAACAGCTGAAAAAATTTAAAGTTTAATTTTAAATAGAAATAACTTAAGTTGGCCTTCTATTTTTTTTTTAACCTAACAGAAAACCTAGCCAGGGAGTGTATATAGGGCAGCTATCTGGGGGCCAGATTTACGAAGGAGTTACGCAAGCACTTACGAACCTGTATATCTTTTCTCAATCTTTGGCGGCTTTGTTTACAATTATTAAACAGTTAATGAGCTCCGAAGCACCAGGAGGCTGTTTATAACAATAACAACAGTTGATTGGCAAGTTTTCATGCTTGTAAACTGTTTAATAAATGTAACCAAAGCCGTCAAAGATTGAGGAAAGATGTACATGTTCGTAAGTGCTTGTGTAACTGCTGCGTGAATCTGGCTCCAGGTTCGTAAGTGCTTGCGTAACTGCTTCGTGAATCTTGCCCCTGGAACCGTACCTACGCTAGCTCAGGTTAAAAGAGCAATAATACACTGTACTGTTATTTATAACTAATTTGATATACCCAATTACGCAGGTGTTGCTTTATGCATATAAATTAGTAGTTTCTGAAATCAATAACACGAGAACAAATTAAAAGTTTGTTCTTCAGTTGGTTGAACACTTATTATAAGAGTATCGAGACTGAGAGCAGTAGCTGGTTTCTGTACCTATAGTCCTCCTGTACCTATAGTGCAGTCCGTCCTTTTAAGGTTTCCCAACAAGAAAACGGTCAATTTAGCGTAGTCTCTCCTAACCTACCAGAGGACCTAAAACAGAAAACGGGACAGTACGTCACTCTCGACAGCCGCTTCCATTTTCTAGCACGACAATTTGTGGCCTTAGCTAACGCATACGTGCGAAAAGCGACGTTGTAGGAGGACAGGTTTGGTACCCTAATGTTGATGGTAGAAGCTGCTCTCTCTACATCTTCTTGAGGTTATCTTGAGATGATTTCGGGGCTTAGTCTCCCCGCGGCCCGGTCCTCGACCAGGTCTCCACAACCAGGAAGCAGCCCGTGACTGCTGACTAACTCCCAGGTACCTAATTTACTGCAAGGTAACAGGGGCATCAGGGTGAAAGAAATTGCCCATTGTTTCTCGCCGGCCCCCGGGATCGAACCCGGGACCACAGGATCATGACGAGAGGGGTAGAAGTCCTCCTCTGTCCCCCCCCCCCCCTCTCTCTCTCGCACACGCGCCCGCACATACCTCAGAATGTGTGTTTGGTCACATTAATCAGTATGTGACCAAATATGTCGCATACTAATGTACTTGCTGGCGCATATTTATACACCACCATCAACCTACTATGTATGTACATGTACCAAATAATGTTTTCCCATATATAACTACCTGAACATAACATTGTATGTATGATTATACATACTAACGAGAAATGTTCACACTGTTCTTGTTAATTAGGTGTTTGTTATACATCATAACTACCTGAACATAACATTGTATGTATGATTATACATACTAACGAGAAATGTTCACACTGTTTTTGTTAATTAGGTGTTTGTTATACATTGTAAATACATACGGTACGCCAGTTATCGCGCCTTACTCCTCCACTAACAACTGAATACCTTGCTGCAGTACAGTCAAGAATATTTTCTTTTCTAAATTTGTTTTAGTTGTGTAGAGGGAGCCAGTCGAGCGGACAGCACACTGGACTTGTGATCCTGTGGTCCCGGGTTCGATCCCGGGCGCCGGCGAGAAACAATGGGCAGAGTTTCTTTCACCCTATGCCCCTTTTACCTAGCAGTAAAATAGGTACCTGGGTGTTAGTCAGCTGTCACGGGCTGCTTCATGGGGGTGGAGGCCTGGTCGAGGACCGGGCCGCGGGGACACTAAAAGCCCCGAAATCATCTCAAGATAACCTCTCATGATAGTTTGTTTATATATTTTGAATTTGTACATATTTTGTTAAAATGTTATCGTTTTCGTTCGGGCAGAATATTTGCGTGTGTATTGGGGAAGGGGGTGGTGGTGGGGGGGGGGGGGGGGGGGGGGGGGGTTATGTGCTCACTTGCATATTCAGTGTGTCATAAATATTGAAATTCTATAGCTAAGAAACCTAAACAGGTTTCTTGAGACACTTTACCTCTGTCCAAACGAGTCACTGACTTGCTGAACAGGATTTGCAATGTTCAGTAGCTCCTAAATAGTTGGTTGTGTATCCGTCGCTTTCGTTAGTGTGGCTCCATGTTAACATTGCCCTGATCAATGCAGTACTATGCAGGCGATGAGTCACAATAACGTGGCTGAAGTATGTTGACCAGACCACACACTAGAAGGTGAAGGGACGACGACGTTTCGGTCCGTCCTGGACCATTCTCAAGTCGACTGCAGGATTTTAGTAATGCAATACTAAATTAGGTTCAGGCAGATCAATTTTGTAATTACTGGATCCAAGCGGACTAATTTTATGCTGTTGTTTTCAGACTGACCAATGTTAAAGTCTGCTGGTTTCCAGACTTTTTCTTTCATTTAAAACAGTATTGCCAGCAATGAAATATGGTCAGCCACATTCAAGCGAAAACACTCAGCCTTGCAAAGCACACAGAACCTGATGAGATATAATAAACACATTGAACAATCAAATAATAACAATCTGGTGAGTCGCCTCACAGGAGACAATCAAGCCTCCGGAGTGACCACAGAACAGGAAATTTCACAGTATTAATAACCTAACACAAATCATAAGCCAATTAAAGCCCAAACGCGAGATAATATGCAGCACAGATCCGTGCACAGTCCTACGGTCCCGAAGCACATACCTGTCAACAAAATTATTCGCACACCCTCCGTCACTAAGTGGTGGAGTGCAAAAAGATACGTGAATTCAGAGACAATTCTATAACCAATGTACCAACGATGTGTCAATATTTCATTCAAAATAATCTGCTACCAGAAATTTTAGCCAAATATCCCCAGTTTGCTAACTGTAGGTAGTAACTAAGTGATTGTAACCTATCCACCGCTGCCCACTGGATGGGGGGCGGTGTAACCTATCCACCGCTGCCCACTGGATGGGGGGCGGTGTGCAGGACAAACATATCAATTGTGACACTAGCTCTCCACATATGACAGTTGCTTAATTTAGAAACTGTACTTGTGATCGATCTCGAACCCATTGTTGATGTGACGACTTATATTGAATTTTGTAACTAGCTCATCAAGATTGTAACTTAGCTAAATGAATTGTGGGGTTCAGTCCCTGAGCCCATTATGTGCCTCTGTAACCCTTTCCCCTACCGCCCACAAGTTGGGTATAGGGTGCATAATAAATGAACTAACCAAGCACATAGCTGCACAGCACAACATAACTGGTTATCTTGAGGTTATCTTGAGATTATTTCGGGGCTTTAGTGTCCCCGCGGCCCGGTCCTCGACCAGGCCTCCGCCCCCCAGGAAGCAGCCCGTGACAGCTGACTAACACCCAGGTACCTATTTTACTGCTAGGTAACAGGGACATAGGGTGAAAGAAACTATGCCCATTGTTTCTCGCCGGCGCCCGGGATCGAACCCGGGACCACAGGATCACAAGTCCAGCGTGCTGTCCGCTCGGCCGACCGGCTCCTTTAATGCTCCTCAGGGAAACACATACCTAAAAACATTGTGTAACAAACACACAAGAGACAAACACACTTTAAACAAACAAACAAATCCAACAAAACAGCGATGTTGGTGTACATAATAAAGAAAGAAATTGAATTTTGCGAGATCTCCGAACACGCTAATATACTCAATGGTTATTGACTCGTACATTTTTCTGGTAGGTGAACAGGCGCATCAGAGTGAAAAAAACTACCCATTTGTTTCCGCCTCAGCCGGGGGACGAACCCGGAACCTCAGGACTACGAATCCCGAGCGCTGTCTACTCAGCCGTCAGGCCCCTAGATAATCCAGAGTTACTTAAGAAAAGAAAGCATCACATTGAACATTATGTATTAAAGTTGAGAAAGGCAAATTATCTTAAAAACAGAACAAAATGATCATCTTTTGCCATTCGGAATCATTTGAGTGTGTGTTTGTGTGAACTCATTTATTCACCTAGTTGTGTTTGCGGGAGTTGAGCTCTGCTCTGTCGGCCCGCCTCTCAACTGTCAATCAACTGTTTCTAACTACTACTACTATTTTCTTTCTCCATATCAAACACCCACACCCCAGGAAGCAGCCCGTGACAGCTGACTAACTCCCAGGTACCTATTTACTGCTAGGAAACGGGGGCATAGGGTGAAAGAAACTCTGCCCAATGTTTCTCGTCGGCGCCCGGAATCGAACCCGGGACCACAGGATCACATGTCCAGTGTGCTGTCCGCTCGGCCACCAGCTCCCCTGTGTGTGTGTGTGTACACAATGTAAAATGATTACAATGAATCGATTACAATATTAATCTGCACCTTATCATGAATGTTGGAACGATTGATTGATCCCGCGTTTGTTAAATTACCCGATAGTCTCTCTTTTCCTGAGATAACCAAATCCTTCGTTATCATATACTTTATTTTGTCTTGTCACTCTCCCGTCCTCCTCTTCAAAGTCTTACTATGGGACTCAAAAACAATGTTGTTGTTTTAAGATTTAGTTACTAGGAACAAAAAGTTCCAAGTAGCACGGGCTATGGTGAGCCCGTAGAGCCTCTAACATAAATTCTGGCCCCTCTTTTATTTTCTGTATTATATAATTTTAATTTTTCCTCTCTCCCCCCATGCATCAGGAGGCTGTGCATGGGGAGAGAGGGGGGAGAGAGAGGGGGGGGAGAAGAGAGAGGGGGGGGAAGGAGAGAGGGGGGGAAGATAGAGAGAGGGGGGGAGGAAGAGAGAGGGGGGGGGAGAGAGAGGGGGAGAGAGAGAGAGGAGAGAGAGGTGGTGCCTGCAAGCGCTCAGTTTTATTGTTAAGTGATGGCTTTTGTTGCTCAATGACAGACATGGGAGGTGCTTGGATTAAAATAGATGAGGTTACCTCTAGTCTATAAATATTGACCTATTTGTAATGTTAATTTTTTTGTACAGTATGTACAAAAAATAAACTCATGGAATGTATATACTCCAGTACATACAATTTAATGTCATTAGTCATATTAAATTGTATGTACAGGAGTTACATAGTTACACAATATACGTGGATTAACCTATACAAAACTCATGGGTATTGTGAATTGTGCTAAAGATGGAGAAGACTGAGCAACGAGAAGTTTGTGGCCTTAATATCAGGCTTTCAAATTTGGAATAATATTCCAAATATCAAATCAGGAATGATATTCCAAATATCAAGATTCCAAATTGGAATGATATTCCAAATTGGAATGATATTCCAAATTGGAATGATATTCCAAATATCAAGATTCCAAATTTTAAATAATATTCCAAATGTCAAATAAGAAATTATATTTCTTAATATCAGGCTTCAAAATTTTGAATGATATTCCAAATATCAAATCAGGAATGATATTCCTTAATATCAAGCTTCTAAATTTGTTGTTTGTCTTCACTTGCTTTTAAACCAACTTGTTGAATTAGTGGCAATTATCCTGTTTCACAAGTGTGTGGAAGCCGTGTTAAAATGATTGCCCGGCTTTTTAGTTTAATGCAAATCCCAATAAGTCCTTGTGTGTATATATGTGAAGGATTTTGTTTTCATTCTGAAGCTCGGTGTTAAAAATAACAATAAAAGACGGGTTCCTACACTGATGAAAGTGGTAGCTCAAGGGATGAGAGGTTGGATAATTTGCCTCGTGTGCCCCGAGACGAAAGGCCGGCTGATGTTTGCAACTTGTTCGCTTTCAGGTAAACAGTCAATATTGTTTACTTATTTAAAATCTTATATTTTCCTTAAATTTGTCATTATACCAGAGAGAATTTATGACAACGAAGATTGTATTATCTATAAATTGTTTTAATGTACTATCTTAATGTTGACCAGACCACATACTAGAAAGTGAAGGGACGACGACGTTTCGGTCCGTCCTGGACCATTCTCAAGTCGATTGTGAGTGGTCGACCCATTCACAATCGACTTGAGAATGGTCCAGGACGGACCGAAACGTCGTCGTCCCTTCACCATCTAGTGTGTCGTCTGGTCAACATATTTCAGCCACGTTATTGTGACTCCTCGTCTACTACCTTAAATATTTTTTTCACCGAGAATAAGCTATGTATCTTTGTACACAAGCGCCAACTTGCCATTCGTGGGACTCGTTAAATCTGTAGATATATTTTTAGTTGCGCGTGTATTTGAGAAGTGGAAGGTGGGTAGTATTGTGTGTGGAGGGGGCAGGAGGCTGGCGAGTAATGTGCTGCGTATATGGACTGGTCCGCTTCAGGTTTTAAAGTTGTGTCTTTATGAGAGAGAGGCGCAGCGACTGCTGGTAGCTGCTCTTGCTGGAACAGCAGCAGCAGCAGCAGCAGCAGGAGTTGGAGGAGGGAGAGTACAGGTAGAAAACGGAGTTCAAAGGTACGTGTAATGTAATGGGAGAAGAGATATAAGAAAGAGGAGAAAGAGCAGGCGGAAGAGAGTGAAATTGGTGGAAAGGGGAATGTAGAATAATAAATGGAAGAGGAGACGTATTGGGAATTCGGGGTGGGAGGGAGTGAAATTATGTAAGCGAGAAGTGAGAAAGAGAATCAAGAAAATAAACATAAAAGGGGAATGACTCCTTCCGAAGATGTATTAATATACGAAAGTACTTAAGGAAATTCCTGTTTCAATTTTCCTCCGTGGGCTGACACTGTCACATTTTTAATCACGTGTTTATTTTCGTGATACACACACATGGCCTCGTAGCCTGGTGGATAGCGCGCAGGACTCGTAATTCTGTGGCGCGGGTACGATTCCCGCACGAGGCAGAAACAAATGGGCAAAGTTTCTTTCACCCTAAATGCCCCTGTTACCTAGCAGTAAATAGGTACCTGGGAGTTAGTCAGCTGTCACGGGCTGCTTCCTGGGGGTGGAGGCCTGGTCGAGGACCGGGCCGCGGGGACACTAAAGCCCCGAAATCATCTC
The DNA here is from genome assembly GCF_040958095.1 of Procambarus clarkii. Classification (NCBI taxonomy): domain Eukaryota; kingdom Metazoa; phylum Arthropoda; class Malacostraca; order Decapoda; family Cambaridae; genus Procambarus; species Procambarus clarkii. The sequence continues at coordinate 13,461,921 of NC_091226.1, read as the reverse complement.
AAGATAACCTCAAGATAACGCATGAAAGGGGAAGAAAATGTCCACAATTATTATAGACTGGAACTATGAGATCATTAACGCTTTATACATACAATTGAATAACGCTGCATTATACGAGGTTATCTTGAGATGATTTCGGGGCTTTAGTGTCCCCGCGGCCCGGTCCTCGACCAGGCCTCCACCCCCAGGAAGCAGCCCGTGACAGCTGACTAACACCCAGGTACCTATTTTACTGCTAGGTAACAGGGGCATAGAGTGAAAGAAACTCTGCCCATTGTTTCTCGCCGGCGCCTGGGATCGAACCCGGGACCACAGGATCACAAGTCCAGCGTGCTGTCCGCTCGGCTCCGACCGGCTCCCTGGTGTCTGGCAGTTTATACAGTTTATACAGTTTATGCAGTTTATACAGTTTATGCAGTTTATACAGTTTATGCAGTTTATACAGTTTATGCAGTTTATACAGTTTATACAGTTTATGCAGTTTATACAGTTTATACAGTTTATACAGTTTATGCAGTTTATACAGTTTATGCAGTTTATACAGTTTATGCAGTTTATACAGTTTATGCAGTTTATACAGTTTTATACAGTTTATACAGTTTATGCAGTTTATACAGTTTATGCAGTTTATACAGTTTATGCAGTTTATGCAGTTTATGCAGTTTATACAGTTTATACAGTTTATACAGTTTATGCAGTTTATACAGTTTATACAGTTTTATACAGTTTATGCAGTTTATACAGTTTATACAGTTTATACAGTTTATACAGTTTATGCAGTTTATACAGTTTATGCAGTTTATACAGTTTATACAGTTTATGCAGTTTATACAGTTTATACAGTTTATACAGTTTATACAGTTTATACAGTTTATACAGTTTATGCAGTTTATGCAGTTTATACAGTTTATGCAGTTTATACAGTTTATGCAGTTTATACAGTTTATGCAGTTTATACAGTTTATGCAGTTTATACAGTTTATGCAGTTTATACAGTTTATACAGTTTATACAGTTTATGCAGTTTATACAGTTTATACAGTTTTATACAGTTTATACAGTTTATGCAGTTTATACAGTTTATGCAGTTTATACAGTTTATACAGTTTATACAGTTTATGCAGTTTATACAGTTTATACAGTTTTATACAGTTTATGCAGTTTATACAGTTTATACAGTTTATACAGTTTATGCAGTTTATGCAGTTTATACAGTTTATACAGTTTATGCAGTTTATACAGTTTTATACAGTTTATGCAGTTTATACAGTTTATACAGTTTATACAGTTTATGCAGTTTATACAGTTTATGCAGTTTATACAGTTTTATACAGTTTATGCAGTTTATACAGTTTATACAGTTTATACAGTTTATGCAGTTTATACAGTTTATGCAGTTTATACAGTTTATGCAGTTTATACAGTTTATGCAGTTTATACAGTTTATACAGTTTATGCAGTTTATACAGTTTATGCAGTTTATACAGTTTATACAGTTTATGCAGTTTATATATACATCATTATTTTAATAAGTAGCAGTGCACGGTGCTGTGAGAAGGTGCAAGGGCGCACAAGGGTGAAGAGAAGGTGCACAAGTTGGGTGAAGGGAAGGAGCACAAGGTGGGTGAAGGGAAGGCTCAAGGGCGCACAAGGGTGAAGAGAAGGTGCAAGGGAGCACAAGGGTGAAGAGAAGGAGCACAAGGGTGAAGAGAAGGAACAAGGGTGAAGAGAAGGAACAAGGGAGCACAAGGGTGAAGAGAAGGAGCACAAGGGTGAAGAGAAGGAACAAGGGCGCACAAGGGTGAAGAGGAGCACAAGGGTGAAGAGAAGAAACAAGGGCGCACAAGGGTGAAGAGGGAGAGATGTTGATGACAAAAGGCTGCTGGAAAGAGAGAAGAGAGAGAGAGGGTGGACAGGTGTGTAGGTGGGAATGTGGTGTGAATGGTGGGCGGTTGAATGGCTGCCCCCCCCCCCCCTTCCCCCCTCACGGTGGTGGGGCAGCCTTTAGGTAGGGGAGAGAAGTAGCCTCCAGCCAGCCACTTACCTCCCGGATAAAGCCTGGATAAAGCCTGGATAAAGCCAGGATAAAGCCCGGATAAAGCCTGGATAAAGCCAGGATAAAGCCAGGATAAAGCCTGGATAAAGCCGGGTGTGCTGTTGAAGCTCTGAGGTTATCGTGGCTTTCATTATGTGATAACTGTAAGCTGATTAAAGCTGTTAAGGTGCTTCACATTTTATATTTAGTTTTTACAGTAATTGAAGTCTTAGTTTTTTGTAGATACACAACAATTTTTTTGTGTTAATGCGTTGATATGAGTGAGTCTGAGCGTTGAGTGGGTTGATTAATCATCTGGGGCCAGATTCACGAAGCGGTTACGCAAGCACTTACGAACCTGGACCCGCATTCACGAAGCAGTTACGCAAGCACTTACGAACCTGGGGCCAGATTCACGAAGCAGTTACGCAAGCACTTAAGAACCTGGACCCGCATTCACGAAGCAGTTACGCAAGCACTTACGAACCTGGGGCCAGATTCACGAAGCAGTTACGCAAGCACTTACAAACCTGGACCCGCATTCACGAAGCAGTTACGCAAGCACTTACGAACCTGGACCCGCATTCACGAAGCAGTTACACAAGCACTTACGAACGTGTACATCTTTCCTCAATCTTTGACGCCTTTGGTTACATTTATTAAACAGTTTACAAGCATGAAAACTTGCCAATCAACTGTTGTTATTGTTATAAACAGCCTCCTGGTGCTTCGACCAGGCCTCCACTCTCAGGAAGCAGCCCGTGATAGCTGACTAACACCCAGGTACCTATTTTACTGCTAGGTAACAGGGGCATAGGGTGAAAGAAACTCTGCCCATTGTTTCTCGCCGGCCCTTGGGATCGAACCCAGGACCATGAACTATAGACAAAAATTTACAAGTTGACTTAAGAGAAGCAGAGCGATGCTCCTTCTCCTTATAATAGAAAAGTCAATATAACCAACACCCGCAATAGAGCCAGTACAGGTATTGTGCACATGTTATCTACTGTAACTAGAAAGTCTGGCAAGGACTGTATTTACCTCTCATTCCGTGTATGTAACAGCTGTGACAAAGTACATGCAGCTGTAACATGTCGAAACTTCAAATGCAAATAATTTTCAAGCATACATGCGTGCGCGCTCCTTGTTAATACCATCAGTGCTCGCTATACGCAGGGATGGTGGTGGTGATTTAAAGATTCACTACCTGGAACAAAGTTCCAAGTAGCACGGGCTATGGTGAGCCCGTACCTCGTCAAATTGAGGGTCACTAGCTCATGCTCAGAGTAGTCTACATTAGTGCATAGTGGCGCCAGTTGTCAAACGCAACACCAATAGAATGGAGCAACAGTGTTTCCCCTTTGTGCTAAATTTATACTTTATTAATTCAGGGGCACAATCCGTTGTTACTCACCTCTCCTCACTAATGTTTCCCCCTTTCCCCTTTAGGTGGGGAACTAACCATTCCCCACCTCCCTCACCGACTGCTGAATCCCTCCCTCTCTAACTTTGTCTGCCTATTCCTTCCCCCTACCCTTCACTGACCTTGCCTTAGAACTAACCATTCCCCACCTCCCTCACCGACTGCTGAATCCCTCCCTCGGTAACCTTGTCTGCCTATTCCTTCCCCCTACCCTTCACTGACCTTGCCTTAGAACTAACCATTCCCCACCTCCCTCACCGACTGCTGAATCCCTCCCTCGGTAACCTTGTCTGCCTATTCCTTCCCCATCCTTCACTGACCTTGCCTTTCCTCCCCTTCCCCTAACTAAACTTAGGTGGTGATGAAATGGGGTGCAGTAGTTGGGTGTGCGTGGGTTTGAGCGTAGGTGGGCGGAGATGGAGTGCATGGTGGGGGATGGGGGGGGGGGGGATGTGCGTAGTGTGTGTGTGTGTGTGTGTGTGTGTGAGAGGAGTATTAAGGGGTGACAGGTGTGGGAGTTAAAGCTACACCGGTAACAGATTTGTGATGGCGTGCAGGGCGGGTCTTCACACACCTGACACTGTTAGTCATTGGGTTTGCCAAGAGCAAAATAGCGAGGTAGGGGGGGTGCTTTATGTTAAGGGTGGTGGTGAGGGCTGGGGATGTCTCTTAAGGGGTTGTAACGGTTGATTTGAGGTAACAAGGGTAGGTCTAGGGAGGTGGAACTTCAAGAAAGAAACTCTGCCCATGTATTTCTCGCCGGCGCCTGGGATCGAACCCAGAACCACAGGATCACAAGTCCAGCGTGCTGTCCGCTCGGCCGACCGGCTCCCTTGGTAGGTAAGAGGTGAGTTGGTAGGTAAGAGAGAGGAAACTTAAAGGTGTATGGTGGAAGAAAATCAGAAAGGCAAAGTTGTAGGTAAAGTGGTGGCTCAGATACTGAAATGGTTCGGAAAGATATAAGATGTCGCTCAAAGACCAAGACGATAATAACTGGGAAAACAGCCAAGGTGAAGGCTTCATTATTAGTGAAGTTATGAGTAGTGCTTTATCGTTATGCAGCCCGTCCTCGACTCAAGTCCATTACATCCAGCGGTCGACCCCACAGACGCATTCATAAATTTTAATATGGTGTTCATTCAAAACGGGAATTTTCTCAAGTATAAATTAATATTATAATATATTAGCATATTGTGCATATATAGGCATAGGTTAGGTTAGGTGTTTGGGTTCTGTTGGCGATTATTTGTATTTGTAGTACGTGGGTGAAGCATTTACAGCGTTGTGATTCGAACAAAATTCGTCAGTGAAACACTTGTTCCGGATATGTTCGAACGTCAGCAGTTGTGAGTCGTGTGTAAACCGCTTTTCATTCATAAACAGGGGGTTTGGCGGGTGCATGGAATCACTTTTGGATCTTTGTTTGGAGGACGGGCTGCATTATCAGGTGAATTATCAGGGGCCAGATTCACGAAGCATTTACGCAAGCACTTAAGAACCTGTCCATCTTTTCTCAATCTTTGGCGGCTTTGTTTACAATTATTAAACAGTTAATGAGCTCCGAAGCACCAGGAGGCTGTTTATAACAATAACAACAGTTGATTGGGAAGTTTTCATGCTTGTAAACTGTTTAATAAATGTAACCAAAGCCGTCAAAGATTGAGGAAAGATGTACAGGTTCGTAAGTGCTTGCGTAACTGCTTCGTGAATCAGGCCCCAGGTGGGAAGTTTGCAGCCCGTCCTCCAAACAAAGATCCAAAAGTGATTCCATCCACCCGCCAAACCCCCTGTTTATGAATGAAAAGCGGTTTACACACGATTCACAACTGATTTCGTTCGAACACTTCCGGAACAAGTGCTTCACTGACGAGTTTTGTTCGAACCACAACGCTATAAATGCTTCACCCACGTACTACAAATGCAAATAATCGCCAACCGAACCTAAACACCTAACCTAACCTATGCCTATATATGCACAATATGCTAATATATTATAATACTAATTTATATTTGAGAAAATTCTTGTTTTGAATGAACAGCATGTTAAAATTTATGAATGCGTCTGTGGGGGCGACCGCTGGATGTAATGGACTTGAGTCGAGGACGGGTTGGAAGTTTGACAGGGGGGGCGGTACATTTGTCCAATGATAAGGCCAGGTTTACTATTGTCCATTCACTGCTCAACCATTACAGGGGTTAATATTAGTTCAGTTCATTTATTATGCACCCCATACCCATCTTGTGGGCGGAAGTGGAAAGGGTTACAGAGGCACATAATGGGCTCAGGGACTGAACCTCACAATTCATTTAGCTAAGTTACAATCTTGATGAGCTAGTTACAAAGTGTAACTAGCTGGTTACAGTGTACATGTAGGGATAACAATAATAAACAATACAATAGGGACAGGATGTATGCAGGTGTCACATACAGCTGTAGTTAAATGGGTTTCAATCTCAGCTGTCCGGTATAATCTAGTACAAGGAATATTTCTTAGAATATATTACATGTAATATGAGCCCCAGAGGACTTATCCATGGCGATCGTTACGCTTTTACGTGAAATTTTATTTGTCTAATATTACCCCAAATTTATTCTTTCTTAAAACTTCTTTCTAGAAAGGTTATCAGCGACAGACCACAATATTTTTTCTGTCTTAATCCTCTTTATGGCTTGAAGACATTGAGCCGAAGATCTACGTCTGGTCTGGGGTAGCCAGCCATCTTTTGGGGCACCCGCATCTTTACATAGACTATAACAAAAGGTAGGTCTATGCAGGCGAGGAGTCACAATAACGTGGCTGAAGTATGTTGACCAGACCACACACTAGGAGGTGAAGGGACGACGACGTTTCAGTCCGTCCTGGACCATTCTCAAGTCGATTGTCTTAGATCTATTTTGAGATACCCTAACGAGCCGGTCGGCCGAACGGACAGCACGCGGGACTTGTGATCCTGTGGTCCTGGGTTCGATCCCAGGCGCCGGCGAGAAACAATGGGCAAAGTTTCTTTCACCCTATGCCCCTGTTACCTAGCAGTAAAATAGGTACCTGGGTGTTAGTCAGCTGTCACGGGCTGCTTCCTGGGGGTGGAGGCCTGGTCGAGGACCGGGCCGCGGGGACACTAAAAAAGCCCCGAAATCATCTCAAGATAACCTCAAGATAACGTGATCGTTTCAACCTGGTCTACCTCTATTCGTTCTAGGGGAGAGAGAGAGAGTCTCCCTTCTCCTCTCCCTAACTAGAATTGACATGACAGATGTAAAATAGTTATGGACACTATTCTGATGCAAATTATGATGAAGATTTAATGCATGCAATTGCATCGGTTGGAATTTGAATAGTATCAAGTTGCAAGACAATCAGTGAACTGTGCGATATTTATCAGCAAAACTATAAAACATACAATGTCTATATTTGTAAGGGTTAAAATTCGTTTCATCAAGTTGTAGTGAGCACAAATATTACATGCTATAAAAACTGCACGTTTTGTGAAAGTTTAAGGGGAGGGTGTGTAGGAAATGCAGGAATAGCACTTGAGTAGCAGATGGCTTCATTGGCATCCGCCCTTCTCACCCTGTTCACCCTATTCTTTCTCGTTCTCTCACCCCTCGGCCTTTTGTTCTCGAACCACAAGAGTGTTCTTGCTCCAACCTCTCCCCCCCTCCAACCTCTCCCCCCCCCCTCCAACCTCTCCCCCCCCCCTCCAACCTCTTCCCCCCCCTCCAACCTCTTCCCCCCCCTCCAACCTCTTCCCCCCCCTCCAACCTCTCCCCCCCCCTCCAACCTCTCCCCCCCCCTCCAACCTCTCCCCCCCCCTCCAACCTCTTCCCCCCCCCCTCCAACCTCTTCCCCCCCCCTCCAACCTCTTCCCCCCCCCTCCAACCTCTTCCCCCCCTCCAACCTCTTCCCCCCCTCCAACCTCTTCCCCTCCTCCAACCTCTTCCCCCCTCCAACCTCTTCCCCCCTCCAACCTCTTCCCCCCCTCCAACCTCTTCCCCCCCTCCAACCTCTTCCCCCCCTCCAACCTCTTCCCCCCCTCCAACCTCTTCCCCCCCTCCAACCTCTTCCCAACTCCAACCTCTTCCCCCCTCTAACCTCTTCCCCCCTCCCATTACCCCCCTCATCTTACTGTCCCTCCCCACCCATCTCCTTACTCTCCCTCCCTCCCTCCACCTTTCTCTTCCCTCCAGTTATTATTTTCAGTTTGCAAGATCTTCTTGAGGTTATCTTGAGATGATTTGGGACTTTTAGTGTCCCCGCGGCCCGGTCCTCGACCAGGCCTCCACCCCCAGGAAGCAGCCCGTGACAGCTGACTAACACCCAGGTACCTATTTTACTGCTAGGTAACAGGGGCATAGGGTGAAAGAAACTGTGCCCATTGTTTCTCGCCGGCGCCTGGGATCGAACCCAGGACCACAGGATCACAAGTCCAGCGTGCTGTCCGCTCGGCCGACCGCCAAAGGAGCAGGCCGCATTCTGATGTCGCATTCTGAGTGTAGGCCGCATTCTGATGTCGCATTCTGAGTGTAGGCCGCATTCTGATGTCGCATTCTGAGTGTCGGTCGCATTCTGATGTCGCATTCTGATGTCGCATTCTGAGTGTAGGCCGCATTCTGATGTCGCATTCTGAGTGTAGGCCGCATTCTGATGTCGCATTCTGAGTGTAGGCCGCATTCTGATGTCTCATTCTGAGTGTCGGTCGCATTCTGAGTGTCGGCCGCATTCTGATGTCGGCTCAGGGGCCAGGCACTCATGGCTGATGACACTGCAACACTGGCGGCTGTTTGCATAGACAATGGCAGCGGAGGCGGCCTTGATGGGCAGTGTTTTCGGCAGTAGTTCCTGGCGGGTGTTGTATTGGAGAAGTTAATCCACCAGCTGAGCCCCAAGTTGGCGGGTGAGGTGCCGCGAAGTGGGAGCCGGTCTCTCCTGGACTCTTGGCTGTGGTGGTGAGGAGTAGTCTGATCTCTTGTGCTGAGTGTTGATGGGGGCTTGAGGTCTGTTCTGAGTGTTGATGGGGGCTTGAGGTCTGTTGTTCTGGGTGTTGATGGGGGCTTGAGGTCTGTTGTTCCGAGTGTTGATGGGGGCTTGAGGTCTGTTGTTCTGAGTGTTGATGGGGGCTTGAGGTCTGTTGTTCTGAGTGTTGATGGGGGCTTGAGGTCTGTTGTTCTGAGTGTTGATGGGGGCTTGAGGTCTGTTGTTCTGAGTGTTGATGGGGGCTTGAGGTCTGTTGTTCTGGGTGTTGATGGGGGCTTGAGGTCTGTTCTGAGTGTTGATGGGGGCTTGAGGTCTGTTGTTCTGGGTGTTGATGGGGGCTTGAGGTCTGTTCTGAGTGTTGATGGGGGCTTGAGGTCTGTTGTTCTGGGTGTTGATGGGGGCTTGAGGTCTGTTGTTCTGGGTGTTGATGGGGGCTTGAGGTCTGTTCTGAGTGTTGATGGGGGCTTGAGGTCTGTTGTTCTGAGTGTTGATGGGGGCTTGAGGTCTGTTGTTCTGGGTGTTGATGGGGGCTTGAGGTCTGTTGTTCTGGGTGTTGATGGGGGCTTGAGGTCTGTTGTTCTGAGTGTTGATGGGGGCTTGAGGTCTGTTGTTCTGAGTGTTGATGGGGGCTTGAGGTCTGTTGTTCTGAGTGTTGATGGGGGCTTGAGGTCTGTTGTTCTGAGTGTTGATGGGGGCTTGAGGTCTGTTGTTCCGAGTGTTGATGGAGACTTAGGGTCTGTTGTTCTGAGTGTTGATGGGGGCTTGAGGTCTGTTGTTCTGAGTGTTGATGGGGGCTTGAGGTCTGTTGTTCTGAGTGTTGATGGGGGCTTGAGGTCTGTTGTTCTGAGTGTTGATGGGGGCTTGAGGTCTGTTGTTCCGAGTGTTGATGGGGGCTTGAGGTCTGTTGTTCTGAGTGTTGATGGGGGCATGAGGTCTGTTCTGAGTGTTGATGGGGGCTTGAGGTCTGTTGTTCTGAGTGTTGATGGGGGCTTGAGGTCTGTTGTTCTGAGTGTTGATGGGGGCTTGAGGTCTGTTGTTCCGAGTGTTGATGGGGGCTTGAGGTCTGTTGTTCTGAGTGTTGATGGGGGCTTGAGGTCTGTTGTTCCGAGTGTTGATGGGGGCTTGAGGTCTGTTGTTCTGAGTGTTGATGGGGGCTTGAGGTCTGTTGTTCTGAGTGTTGATGGGGGCTTGAGGTCTGTTGTTCTGAGTGTTGGAGACTTCAGATCTGTTCTGATTGTTGATGAGGGAGATTCTTCTGGTCTGTTCTGATTGTTGATGGGAGGATATAACAATGCTCTGTTGCTGAGGGACTGTACGACGACTCGGAGAGGGAATCACGACGCACTGATTGTTCACGGCGTGAGTGTACCACGACGCACTGTTCACGGCGTAAGTGTACCACGACGCACTGATTGTTCACGACGTGTGTACCACGACGCACTGATTGTTCACGGGGTGAGTGTACCACGACGCACTGATTGTTCACGACGTGAGTGTACCACGACGCACTGATTGTTCACGGCGTGAGTGTACCACGACGCACTGAGTGTTCACGACGTGAGTGTACCACGACGCACTGATTGTTCACGACGTGAGTGTACCACGACGCACTGATTGTTCACGACGTGAGTGTACCACGACGCACTGTTACCATCAGCTGGGTTACTATATCTGGTCTTGTTCTTGATACCTTATTCTCTAGTGTTTGTGTTCTGAGTGGTATTATTGCTTGGTGGTAATCTTGGGTTGGGTGGGTTCGATCCCAGGCGCCGGCGAGAAACAATGGGCAGAGTTTCTTTCACCCTATGTCCCTGTTACCTAGCAGTAAAATAGGTACCTGGGTGTTAGTCAGCTGTCACGGGCTGCTTCCTGGGGATGGAGACCTGGTCGAGGACCGGGCCGCGGGGACACTAAAAGCCCCGAAATCATCTCAAGATAGATCATTATATTCTATCACTATAAACTTCAATCTTCGCTGAAAATTGGTAATACAATAAATTTTAGAAGACCGGCCATATTAACACACTAACGTGTATATTGCTAAATAAATTTTCGGCAGAGACATACGAGAAATGATTTGTAGGGACATAAAGGAAGACAACAGGGTGTAAATTGTACGCAGAAGCATGAACAAACATTCTATATTTATACTTCGCTTGGACAACAGGAATACTAATGTAATTCTTCAGCTTGATCGCTGATATACCTCTATTGGATTATGCGTCTCTATTTTAATTTTGGTCAGCGTATTGGTAGTTATTTTCCAAACTTGAGTTATTTTGGGTCCTGCTGTAACACCGCTTCTCGTCCGATCAGCGAAGTTAAGCAACGTTGTGTTTGGTTAGTACTTGGATGGGTGACCGCCTGGGAACACCAAATGCTGTTGGCAATAGTGTTTGAGGCCTGGTCGAGGACAGGGCCGCAGGGACGCTATGCCCCGAAATCATCTCAAGATAACCATCTCATCTCAAGATAACATTGTTGTTTTTGGGTTTTAATTCCTTTCGCTAAGTTTTTCGCTAAGAATTTTGCTAACTTTACAAACAGTTATGTGGAAACTTCTTTTTTCATTTTAGCAATTGTCACGGGGAAGACTGATTCCTGTGGGACCTGGCTTTGTATTCTTCCTTGATTTTCATTACACTCTTCTTTCTTTCGAAGTTTCTCTCTTGCATTCAACAGTTTGCATTCTACCATGCTTTCTCGTAGTTCAGATTGTCACTTACCATGATTTGCATTCACAATTGGTCTCTCTTGCATCGCTCACTGGAGCACTTGCAATTCTATTTTATAGAATAAACAACTTATTATAAATAGATTGTTTTAATGTACTATAAAGGTACATAGTACATTAAATCACTTTCCCCGTGTGCGTGCGTGGAGGCTACAGGTGTAAGGTGGGTAGGTGTGTGTGCACGCGTGTGCGTGGAAGACTACAGGTGTAAGGTGGGTAGGTGTGTGTGCACGCGCGTGCGTGGAAGACTACAGGTGTAAGGTGGGTAGGTGTGTGTGCACGCGCGTGCGTGGAAGACTACAGGTGTGAGGTGGGTAGGTGTGTGCGTGGAGGCAGGGGGGGCTGCGTGCGAGGAAGCTACAGGTGCAAGGTATGTGTACGTAGGTGGAGATGGAGAGGATTAAGAACACTGTTAATAAGAGTGTTGGCGGACAGGTGAGACTAACTCCAGTAGCACAAGTCGCGTGACACACATTCGAGCCCCAGTTGGTTATTTGGCTCAGTATCTAACTACACACCCACGGAAGAAAATGCAGTAAGTGCATCTTAGATCTTTTTGAATTGAACATATTTGACGGGTGGCAGCGATGTGTAATGGATGAGGACGCAGGTGCTGGCGAGGAATAGTGCAGGCACTTATGGCAGATATTGGGGCTTGACTATGGCACAAATTAGACGGATTTTCCGTCGCCAGCTAAGTTGGCAATGCCATCACCCCCAGTTTTATGTGTGTCGCCTCCTTCATGTTTCTATAGGACAGTTTTTCAGTTGGCAGGCGAGATGGCGAGGGAATAGTGCAGGCGACTATGGCAGATATTGGGGCTTGACTATGGCACACATTGGACTCGACTATGGCACACATTGGACGGATTTTCCGTCGCCACCTGTGGGTGTTGGCATGGCACCACCCCCAGTTTTGTATGTCACCTCTTTCATGTTTCTCTAGGACAGGTTTTCAGTTGGCAGGCAAAGTGGCGAGGGAATAGTGTAGGCGATTATGGCAGATATATAGGAGTATAGAATAGGAGGCCTGGTCGAGGACCGGGCCGCGGGGACACTAAAAAGCCCCGAAATCATCTCAAGATAACCTCAAGATATTGGGGCTTGACTATGGCACACATTTGACGGATTTTCCGTCGCCAGCTAAGTTGGCAATGGCATCACCTTCAGTTTTGTATGTGTCGCTCCTTCATGTTTCTCTAGGACAGGTTTTCAGTTGGCAATGTCTTATTACTTATACCGAAGACATGACGTCCTCTTGTACTGGGTGTAAGATATGCTTCTGGTAGGTCTCCTGGGGCCAGATTCACGAAAGCACTTAAGCAAACACTTACGAACCTGGGGCCAGATTCACGAAGCAGTTAAGCAAGCACTTACGAACGTGTACATCTTTCCTCAATCTTTGACGGCTTTGGTTACATTTATTAAACAGTTTACAAGCATGAAAACTTGCCAATCAACTGTTGTTATTGTTACAAACAGCCTCCTGGTGCTTCGGAGCTCATTAAATGTTTAATAATTGGAAACAAAGCCGCCAAAGACTGAGAAAAGATGTACAGGTTCGTAAGTGTTTGCGTAACTGCTTTCGTGAATCTGGCCCCTGTACATCTTTTCTCAATCTTTGGTGGTTTTGTTTACAATTATTAAACAGTTAATGAGCTCCGAAGCACCAGGAGGCTGTTTATAACAATAACAACAGTTGATTGGCAAGTTTTCATGCTTGTAAACTGTTTAATAAATGTAACCAAAGCCGTCAAAGATTGAGGAAAGATGTACACGTTCGTAAGTGTTTGCGTAAGTTCTTTCGTGAATTTACAATCATGTGTGGCGAGGGAATAGTGCAGGCAATTATGGCAGATATTGGGGCTTGACTATGGCACAAATTAGACGGATTTTCCGTCGCCAGCTAAGTTGGCAATGCCATCACCCCTAGTTTTGTGTGTGTCGCCTCCGTGAATCTGGCCCCAGAGTTGCATATTATCAAGATTGATTACCTATGCACGTGCAGAATTGCTGTCGTTGGGACGCGGGGCTTACCAGGTTGAATCACAGCCAAGTTGACACGCTAATCAAGAGCTGCGTGCTTGTTCCTGAAATAGTTTGGTGATCATGATAGCAATAGTAACAAATATAATGTAGAAATTGTTGATAGTTTTCTAATTTCAACTAATGGTTCTTGAGGTTATCTTGAGATGATTTCGGGGCTTTAGTGTCCCCGCGGCCCGGTCCTCGACCAGGCCTCCACCCTCAGGAAGCAGCCCGTGACAGCTGACTAACACCCAGGTACCTATTTTACTGCTAGGTAACAGGGGCATAGGGTGAAAGAAACTCTGCCCATTGTTTCTCGCCGGCGCCCGGGATCGAACCCAGGACCACAGGATTACAAGTCCAGCGTGCTGTCCGCTCGGCCGACCGGCTCCCCTGGTTATGATAAAATGTTCGCGATATATGAGTGTGAATTTCTGTGACACGGTACGAGGAACCGTTGTTTACGATGCTGTTATATTTTCGTGTTAGAGTCTGGTGCGTCTATGTCACGACGGGCTGTGACATAAGGAGTCTTGGCTCTAGCGATAGTCCCAGTGGCAGAGTCCTATTTCACCGCTCTGCCAGTTGTTTTTGGTTAACAGAGAGAGAGAGAGAGAGAGAGAGAGAGAGAGAGAGGGAGGGAGGGAGGGAGGGGGGAGTGGGAGAGAGAAGGGGGGAAGAGGGAGAGAGAGAGAGGGGGGGAGAGGGAGGGAAGGAGAGAGAGGGGGAGAGGGAAGGAAGGAGAGAGAGGGGGAGAGGGAGGGAGGGAAGGAGAGAGAGAGAGAGAGGGGGAGAGGAGGGAGGGAAAGAGAGGGGGAGAGGAGGGAGGGAAAGAGAGGGGGAGAGGGAAGGAGAGAAAGAGAGGGAGAGAGGGAAGGAGAGAGAGAGAGAGAGAGAGAGAGAGGAGGGAGAGAGGGAAGGAGAGAGAGAGAGAGAGAGAGAGAGAGAGAGAGGAGGGAGAGAGGGAAGGAGAGAGAGAGAGAGGGGAGGGAGAGAGAGGGAGGAAGAGATGGGGAGGTAGAGAAAGGGGGGAGTGGGAGAGAGAGAGAGAGGGGGAGAGGTAGAGATAGGGGGAGTGGGGGGGGGGGTAGGTTCCTTGCTCGCAGCAACTTAACTGATGAGAGTATTAATAGACGAATCTCCCTTCTCAGTCCCATCCAATGGGATTGAGGCAGGGAAAATGCGGCTGTTTTTCCCGTGTCTACAAAGAGCGAGATGTAGCTCTAGGGTCTTGCCTCATAAATATTGATTCTAGTGCAGTGAAAAGCATTCCATGTTTTACCATTCAGTGCATAGTATTTTCTTCCATTCATGCCACCTGTGCCCCATCGTTCTGCTTTCCCCATCTGAAAAAGACATTTTGCTGTCCACTTCTTTTTATTCTTATCTGAATCTTGCATCATGTTGTTGCATGTGGTTCTTCTCGTGACGTTAAGATGAATATCTTAATCTGTCTTTACAATTCCCACCTGTTATCTTGAGATGATTTCGGGGCTTTTTAAGTGTCCCCGCGGCCCGGTCCTCGACCAGGCCTCCACCCCCAGGAAGCAGCCCGTGACAGCTGACTAACACCCAGGTACCTATTTTACTGCTAGGTAACAGGGGCATAGGGTGAAAGAAACTGCCCAATGTTTCTCGCCGGCGCCTGGGATCGAACCCAGGACCACAGGATCACAAGTCCAGCGTGCTGTCCGCTCGGCCGACCGGCACCCCACCTGTGGCACTACTTTCTGCAAATCTTCTACATGTGGTTCACAAGTTAGGATTTCATCTTGGTGCTAAATATTGAGGTTACAATTTTTATTGTAGAACATGATTGCTTCAAGGAGAGATTTTGTTGCAAGGAATGGAAGTGAAGATACACTATTGTAGAGGAATAGTGTGTTATTGTCGCATGTAGACGTAGGAGCTACAGAGATAATATTGAAGTCGAGCATATGACAAGAGTGAGAACTTTCCCTCCCTGCGCCAACCTGTCCTCTTAAAAAGAACGTCGCTTTTGGCCGTTTACCCGTATGGCCGAATATGGACGTAATTTGAAAATGAAAAAAAGTTGAAAATAAATTTGGGATTTTTTTTTTCAACAACAGTAAGTTAAGGGTCCTCTGATAGGTTAGGTGGGCAGGAAATTCTCATAAAGTTTCAAAACGTTATGAAAAACGTTAATTTAAAGTTTCCTCTTCTAAGCTGTCCGAGTAAGCCGGACGCTTCAAACTGTTCACTGGTAGAATGCGTCAAAAACAGCTGGCTCTAACTGTTCTGTTTATTATTTCCTATTTCTGAGTTAATTCGAAATTGAAATAGGCAAATTTAATTAAGAATTTATTGTGAAGCGAAATTATTATAAACGTTTTCGTGATTGCTTTTCCCCTTTTCATTAAAAATGGAAATACTTGGCTCTGTAATAAGTGTGAATTTACAGATAGATTTTGGATGGTTATGGATTCCTCTTCATTGGTAGTAATAAAATAAAATAAATAATAAATAAATAAATAAATGTTTATTTAGGTAAGGTACATACATACAAGAAATTTTTACAAGGGCCATTATATATAATATTATATATATTAATAATATAATAATAACATTACATATTGGGGAGGGTTGGGTTATGCAGTTCATGGAAGGTTATGAATGTAAGTGTGTTTATAGAGGCCAAAAATGTTGTAAACAATGGACCAGAGTTGACCAGACCACACACTAGAAGGTGAAGGGACGACGACGTTTCGGTCCGTCCTGGACCATTCTCAAGTCAAGTTGGGTATCAAGGTATCTTTGGTTGGTTGACAGTCTTCGTAGGTCACTGAACTCTGTCCGGTTTAAAGCTCGGCTAAAATAGTTAATTTGTAATTTTTTGGGGGGCCTTATTCTTTGTCTCGAGTTGTAAACCCATTTTGATAAACCAGCGGAGCTTCACGTAATATTTTGACAATGAATAACAACCTTAGATTAAAAAAAAAATTGTAATTTCTTACAGAATATATTTTTATCAACATGGACAAAATTATCAGATTTCTGACGTTAGTCGAGACTTTTTGTCAGCTTCGTGACGAGAGAACTCTTGCACAGACTTTGCAGGCAAGATAAAATATTAATATAAGCCTTCCAGCCTTAGCGTAGGCTAACCAGGTTACGCTTCTGCCTTTGTACGGCGTGGCCTTTGCTGCTCCAAAGTTGCTTGGGGTGAAGTAATAACATAGTTGGCCACCTTTGGGCGGTCACGGGCCATATGTCAGCCTCGGGTACAATGCAAAATCCATTTGGGGACGAGGCAAGGCAGGCGTAGGGGGCGTTGCCTTGGTTAGATCAATAGCAATATTGCTACATTCTCACGATGGGGAGATTTTAGAGTTGGCATTAAGAAGCACAATTATGACTGGTTGCTAATGATGGTTTAGGTAGTTTAGAGTAGCAGGGTTGTTAAGTGAAGATAAGTTAGTGCTATGCGAGTTGTGGTGACCTGTGCTTCCTACTTATAGCCAGAGAAAATTGCACGTATGGGTGGATATTTACGGTATTATGCGTACTGTCCACGTGTGCGTGAGGGTTGAACGGCTTGCGGCAAATTACGTTGAGCAATTTAGCATCATAAAAAACATGATAAAACTGCAGAATTCATATTGACCTGTACGAGGCAGCTTCTCTATATACTGTATATTGAATGTGAAAGAACGAGATCAATAATACTTTGTTTCGAGCAGCTGAATCTGAGAACAAGAACAAAAACTCCTGTTTGGGTACCTCATCCCTTTGTGTGTATTTTACCTCAATAAACTTATTTCAATTTCCTGTTTGGCAGCAGAATGCTGCTTCTGGAAACTTTCCTTATTATGACGACTCATAGCCCAGTCGGAAGAGCTTCGGCCTCTCATGCATGGGGTCCAGGGTTCGAGACCCATACAGCCCAGGAACAATAATCTTGTGGAACAAATCCACAAGGGCCGTGACGAGGGTTCGAACCTACGTCAGAAAGGATCCCAAATGCTGCCTTAATAGATTTGTAGATTTGTTTATTTGATGCATCACGCTATTGTGGTTTGTGTGTGTAATAATCTTGTTCACAACATTGTGTTCAGCCCCTTGAGAAAGGATGTAGGTTACATCCAAAAATTTGGTTTAAGAACATAAGAACAAAGGTAACTGCAGAAGGCCTATTGGCCCATACGAGGCAGCTCCTATCTATAACCACCCAATCCCACTCATATACATGTCCAACCCGCGCTTGAAACAATCGAGGGACCCCACCTCCACCACGTTACGCGGTAATTGGTTCCACAAATCAACAACCCTGTTACCGAACCAGTATTTACCCAAGTCTTTCCTAAATCTAAACTTATCCAATTTATACCCGTTTTAATTCAATAACAAATGTATTGGGTTTTTCCTTCACCTTCATTCAAACACTACGACATTGTATTAAGTTTCTTCATAATTATTTTTCTGCTTCGAAATAGACCACAGTGTATGTACGTATTTGATATACAGCATTGTGCATTACTCATATACTAATTCATATGTAAATTGTTTGACCAATGTACTATACTAAGTATTAAAACCACTATTTTGTATCTATGTATGGCTGGCCCACGGACCGGGAATACCTCCCTTAATCAGCTGCGATCAAAGTATATCTTGTTGTAATTGTATTTGTAATTGATGAGGTAGAGGATGGTATGTTCTGTAAGGCGGCTGTAATTGATCCCTGAAAATTTAATTATTTCCATCTCAGGTTGAGACTAATGGAGGTTGAGGGTTGACTGGTTGAAATAATAATGGAGGGGGTAGGGTGGGGTGGTTGTTCCACTGATGTAGGTGGTGAGTGGGGTGGTTGTACCACTGATGTAGGAGGGGAGGGGGGTGGTTGTTCCACTGATGTAGGTGGTGAGGGGGGTGGTTGTACCACTAATGTAGGAGGGGAGGGGGGTGGTTGTTCCACTGATGTAGGTGGTGAGGGGGGTGGTTGTACCACTAATGTAGGAGGGGAGGGGGGTGGTTGTTCCACTGATGTAGGTGGTGAGGGGGGGTGGTTGTACCACTAATGTAGGAAAGGGGGGTGGTTGTTCCACTAATGTAGGAGGGGAGGGGGGTGGTTGTTCCACTGATGTAGGTGGTGAGGGGGGTGGTTGTACCACTAATGTAGGAGAGTGGGGTGGTTGTACTACTGATGTGGGAGGGGGGGGGATGTACCACTGAAGTAGGGGGGGAGGGGGGTGGTTGTACCACTGAAGTAGGGGGGGGGAGGGGGGTGGTTGTACCACTGAAGTAGGGGGGGAGGGGGGGTGGTTTTACCACTGAAATAGGGGGGGGAGTGGGGTGGTTGTACCACTGAAGTAGGGGGGGGGAGGGGGGGGTGCAAGGTGAGGTTGACCAATCCAGCAACGAGGAGGCCTTGGTCGAGGACCGGGCCACGGGGACGCTAAGCCCCGAAACCATCTCAAGATAACCTCAAGGAGTGGTGATAACAAGTGTAATGTGAGTGATCTAGAGAGTGACAGAGACTCCTGCCACGAGTAATGAGCGCCAGGATTTACGGTGTCACAGCTTCCTGATTATCTTGATGTGTGGCTGACAGGTGTAGAGCACTGTCTGCCTGGGAGAGCTCTCTGCTACCCCTCAAGATTCCCCCCCCCCCCCCAAACCTTTCTTACTCTCAATCTTCACTACTTCTTCAGTTCCCCCTCTTTCATCTTCCTCTCCTCCCCCCTTTCTATATCTCCCTCTCATGTCATCCTTTGCCTTCTGCAGTTACCTTTGTTCTTATGTTCTTATTGGGTGGTTATAGATAGGAACTGGCTTGTATGGGCCAATAGGCCTTCTGTAGTTACCCTCATTCTTATGTTCTTGCGAACGTGCCGACCTATTATATCGTAACTAAGCAATGTAAACTCAGATTTTTTAGATGATTTTTAGATATATAGAAGAGTTGTTACATTGTTGTAGAGCCACTAGTACGCGTAGCGTTTCGGGCAGGTCCCTGGAATACGATCCCCTGCCGCGAAGAATCGTTGTTACAACCAAGTACACATTTTACTGTTGAGTTAAACAGAGGCTACAGTTAAGGATTTGCGCCCAGTAAATCCTCCCCGGCCAGGATACGAACCCATGACAAAACGCTCGCGGAACGCCAGGCGAGAGTCTTACCACTACACCACGGAGACTGTGATTTAGATTCTTAGACGAGATGAAGAAACTGGTGTTCATATCCCAAGGAAATGGGAATCTTATGTTTTACAGCCTTCAATTGATAAGCATTGATAAGCATTCATTGATAAGCAATTGACAGCATTGATAAGAACATGCCCAGTCTCGCATAAGCAGACACGGGAGACATCTCCCGTCACGCAGGGTGCAGTCGCACCTCCACAGATCTCCAGTATCATCTCTTGATACTGGTAATGGCTCAAAAGGGCCACCACTTACGGGCTATTCATGCCCGTGCCACCTTTTGGGTGGCTTAATCTTTATCAATCAATCAATCTCGCATAAGCACAAATCAAAGTCTTGGGTGGGAAAAGCAGTGTGCTGAAAATAAGGTTTAGGTGTTAAAATAGTAATTGGGTGCAGTGCTCAGGTGGCCATTACAAGTTGAGGCGGGCAGATCACATGATCATTAGCTGATAAAATGGTTTCCATACTGCTTTTATCTCGCTCTCCCTCTCTTCCCTTCCTTCACCTTTTGCTATTCTCTCTACCATCTACTTAGCCTCCTCCCTTGCTCCTGGCGGGGCAGCCAGTTAGCCTGGAGCTCTACCACTAATGACAGCCCTCGTTCGGTACCCGAGCATGGTGAGGCCAGGACCCCGCTGTTACTGATACTACACAGCCAGCCAGAAAAGAAAACTTGGTGTTTTGGTTAAAGGAAGTTTGGTGTTTAGATATGCAAGGTTTTCTCCTTTTTTTTTTTAGATATATACAAGAGTTGTTACATTCTTGTACAGCCACTAGTACGCGTAGCGTTTCGGGCAAGTCCTTAATCCTACGGTCCCTGGAATACGATCCCCGCCGCGAAGAATCGTTTTTTTATCACTATTGTTACATTTACATCTATTGTCTCCTCATTTATCACTATTAAATGCGGGTGTTTCTGAAACTGTGAGCACTAAAACAGAAGCGATAAATAAGCAGGGAAAAAGGAGAACTCCTCCATTTTAAACTTAGACCCAAATATCACAGGAAAAAGGTTATCAGGTATAACCAAACTCAATTACGGGCTCACCATAGCCCGTGCTACATGGACACTTCGTTCTGAGTAGCTAAATCTGAAACAACAACAATGAAACTGGAAGAGAAACTCTTGTTTCCCTTCAAAACGCATAAATCTTTCGCCTTTTGCAACTGGAAAGGTGATTGGGTGTGTTTCAAATGGATGTGAACTAGATCAACGTGAGGCTCCTGCCTTGGTGTATGGTATTAACAGATTTGGTGGTCACCAGTGTTGCTTTTGGGTAATATTTGCTATTGTTTAAATTTAGATTTAGGAAAGACTTGGGTAAATACTGGTTCGGTAACAGGGTTGTTGATTTGTGGAACCAACTACCGCGTAACGTGGTGGAGGTGGGGTCCCTCGATTGTTTCAAGCGCGGGTTGGACATGTATATGAGTGGGAGTGGGTGGTTATTGATAGGAGCTGCCTCGTATGGGCCAATAGGCCTTCTGCAGTTACCTTTGTTCTTGTGCATTATTAGTCTTTGTTCTTTGTATTGACTAGAGCTGAAAACGCCACTACATTTTACGAAGGTGATCAGTAGATAAAATTTCCAAGCATTGTGGTTTCAAACTAAGGTTAAAGATGTACTTAATCCATACACTGTTACTTTACATTTAACATTACAGCTTCAGGCCATCTTAAATATCAGTTTCAATATATTGCATTATTAATGTTGATACCCAAATTCCAGAAAGTTTTTTTAACCAAGAATTTACTTATAATATTTTATTTCTGTTGCAGGTGAGTGAGCTTGGAGAGAAGAGGAAGGTCTGGTCAAGGTGATGTACCAGCCACTTAATGTTCTAAGTCTCTAACTCTTGTTTCTTGAGATGTTCTAAGGCGTTAGAATGCTCATAGGAGCTGTCTTGTATGGGCCAATAGGCGTTTCTTAGTTTCCTTGATGCTTATGTTCTTATGAGGCATAACATAAACATGGTTGACATGTGGGAATTGGTTCTGCGTTTTTAGGGACTGTGACGGGTGAGAGGAGACTGTGGCGGGTGAGAGGAGACGGTGACGGGTGTCGGGAGACTGTGATTAAATATTTACGGTCACAAGTGGGATTTAAGCTAGCAACACGATATTTATTAAAGATTGAGATTAACAGACGAGGAGTCACAATAACGTGGCTGAAGGATGTTGACCAGACCACAAACTAGAAGGTGAAGGGACGACGACGTTTCGGTCCGTCCTGGACCATTCTCAAGTCGATTCTCAAGACAATCGACTTGAGAATGGTCCAGGACGGACCGAAACATCGTAGTCTCTTCACTTTCTAGTGTGTGGTCTGGTCAACATTCAGATTGACTTTAGAGGAATACACGGATTACACGTGGAATTCAGATTCTACATCATGAGTACCAAAGGCAAGTTTATTGGGTTCTTTGGGTGATCAGTTTGCAGAGGCGTTTGAATTCTTTTATCATAAAGGTTCAATCTCGTGCAAGAGGTAAACAGATAACTATCTACGGGCTCACCATAGCCCGTGCTACTTGGAACTTTTTGTTCCAGGTAGCGAATCTTTTAACAACAACAACAACAGGTAAACAGCTCGTGTATTTGAATATGTGTTATGTACATGGCTCTAACTACCCCTCTAATTAATGGGGCCTGACAGCTGAGTGGACAGCGCTCGGGATTCGTAGTCTTGAGGTTCCGGGTTCGATCCCCGATGGAAGCGGAAGCAAATGGGTAGAGTTTATTTCACCCTGATGCCCCTGTCCACCTAACAGTAAATAGGTACCTGGGAGTTAGACAGCTGCTACGGGCTGCTTCCTGAGGATGTGTAGCAAAAAGGAGGCCTGGTCGAGGACCGGACCGGACCGTGTTCACAAGTGCCATCTCAGTGATGGTGACTGATGTATGGCCTGCCAACACGTCCTCAGACCAAGTCCATTCCATCCAGCGGTCGACCCCAAAGACGCATTCATTAATTTTAACATGCTGTTCATTCAAAATACGATTTTTTTCAAATATAAATTAATATTGTTATATATTAGCATCTTGTGCATATTTAGGCATTGGTTAGATTAGGTGTTTAGGTTCTGTTGGCGATTATTTGTATTTGTAGTACGTGGGTGAAGCATTTACAGCGTTGTGGTTCGAACACAAGTCATCAGCAAAGCACTTGTTCCGGAAGTGTTCGGACATCATCAGTTGAGTCGTGTGTAAACCGTTCTTCATTCATAAATGGGGGGTTTGGCGGGTGGATGGAATGGACCCGCCAAATGGAATGGACCAGCCCGTCGTCATAGGCTTCATGATACTTACCTTCACTGTTGGTGGTTTTGTCTTGTCGACCACCTTCAGGTAAGGTCTCGGCAAACGGTCCGTTTGGCATTGGAATTGATATCAGTGTTTGGTTAATAGAACGACTTGTCCGAAACGCTATGCGTGCTAGTGGCTGTACACGAAGGTAAGAATTCTAGTATATATTATAAAATGCATAAGTAAATAAGATCAAATGTAATTTCAGGGCAAGATGTGTAAGGAATATACGTTTACACTGTGACTGCTTCTTGGGTAGTTGTTAGTTATCTGGGCACTGTTCTACTATTGTGTTATTAACGGGGTTGCTTCCTAGGTATTGCTGTTACTCCAACCCGTCCTCTTAAAAATAACGTCACTTTTGGCTGGTATGCGCGGCGCTATGGCCAAATTTGGACGTAATTTCAAATGAAATCGACTCACAAAAGTGACGTTCTGTTCCGTTTTCTGTTTGAGTTGTCCGGCCTCCTCGGACAGCTTAGAAGAGGAACTTTCAATTAACGTTTTTCATAACGTTTTGAAATTTTATGAGAATTTCCTGCCCACCTAACCTATCAGAGGACCCTTAACTTGCTGTTGTTGGAAAAAAAAAATCCCAAATTTATTTTCAATTTTTTTTTCATTTTTAAATTACGTCCATATTCGGCCATACGGGTAAACGGCCAAAAGCGACGTTCTTTTTAAGAGGACAGATTGCTACTCAGGCTGGCCAGTTTTCATATTGTTCTCAGTGTTCTCAGCAATGTTTTATTTGTCCGAAACGCTGTGCGTATTAGTGGTTTCAGGTATTGTATGTACCAGCTCTATCTATAAATCCAACATTATGTTTGTAACTCATCTTCTGTCTATGTAATTTTACCTGAATGAACATTTTGATTTAATATTGAGGCATGCAGAGGCCCAGGGGACTGTGGTTGATGATAGTAAGGACTTAAATTGTGTATATTTTCTATCTAGTGCGCGAGCTGTTTGATAATTTTACAGCAGGCAATTAGGTTTTTCAATGGGCTCGGAGATCGGTGTGTGTACAGCATCAAATGTATGAATTTTAAAGTTATGAAGGAAGGAACTAACTATCAGGGGGAAAGCGCCAAGCCATTGTGACTATATAGCACTTGGAAGGGGTCAGGATAAGGATTTGGGATGGGACGGGGGGTAAGGAATGGTGCCCCAACCACTTGTGGACGGTCGGGGATTGAACACCGACCTGCATGAAGCGAGACCGTCGCTCTACCCTCCAGCCCAAGTGAGTTATGAACAAGTTATTAGCAGGAAGAGAAACAATCCTAAAGGTTAAAGAGGCTTGAGGAATGCGTAATAACTTATTTTCAAGACTCGCTGCAAGTAAAAATGCTTATTGACAGCGATGGGAAAAAATTGTAGTGAAGTTGAGTGGTTATGTGAAAGACGGGTGAGGTGGTGGTGGCTCCTCTCAAGTAGTCTAGTGATGGGGTCTTGGAGAGGAGTGACGGCCGGGGTGAGGTGGTGGTGGCTCCTCTCAAGTAGTCTAGTGATGGGGTCTTGGAGAGGAGTGACGGCCGGGGTGAGGTGGTGGTGGCTCCTCTCAAGTAGTCTAGTGATGGGGTCTTGGGGAGGAGTGACGGCCGGGGTGAGGTGGTGGTGGCTCCTCTCAAGTAGTCTAGTGATGGGGTCTTGGAGAGGAGTGACGGCCGGGGTGAGGTGGTGGTGGCTCCTCTCAAGTAGTCTAGTGATGGGGTCTTGGAGAGGAGTGACGGCCGGGGTGAGGTGGTGGTGGCTCCTCTCAAGTAGTCTAGTGATGGGGTCTTGGAGAGGAGTGACGGCCGGGGTGAGGTGGTGGTGGCTCCTCTCAAGTAGTCTAGTGATGGGGTCTTGGAGAGGAGTGACGGCCGGGGTGCCAATTACCGGAATTGGTCCAGAACAATAGCAACTCGGCTCGTAATTGAGTTTTCAAATTGGGGGGTCTTCTTCCATTATTTGTCGGGAACGTGTTCACCTAGTTGTGTTTGCGGGGGTTGAGCTTTGCTCTTTCGGCCCGCCTCTCAACTGTCAATCAACTGTTTACTAACTACTTTTTTTCACACACCAGGAAGCAGCCCGTGATAGCTGACTAACTCCCAGGTACCTATTTACTGGGTTCCATTCAAATTAGTGGCATAAACATACAGGCCATCTAAGAAAGCAGCTCTGACTTGTCTAATAGTTCTGGCCAGAAATAAACATCTTCCAAAACCAATCTCTAGCTTCCCCCTGAATGCCCCTGTTACCTAGCAGTAAATAGGTACCTGGGAGTTAGTCAGCTGTCACGGGCTGCTTCCTGGGGGTGGAGGCCTGGTCGAGGACCGGGCCGCGGGGACACTAAAGCCCCGAAATCATCTCAAGATAACCTCAAGAAGATAACCTCCCCTACTCACTAGATATTGCTGCAGCAGAAGTTTGATGAAACCTTGAGTGAATTAAAAAAAATCTTTCTGCAGCCATAGTTGGGTAAATTCACAGGATGTTGAGCTCTCCCTGCTAAAGTTAATTGTGTATATGTGGGGCAATTTCTTATTCAACATACTCGAGGCTCCACACACACTTTCTCCGAAAGTGCTTTCAACAACACACTAGAAACCCCCACCCCCTCTACCCCCTTTCCTACCCCTTAGTCTATTCACAGCCATTGCCCAAGTGGCCATACAGTGTGGCTGACACACCACACACTTCTTGTGGCCGCTGTACGCTTCCTCACCCAATTGTTGGTACATGTAAAAAGTCCTCAAACTCCCCAGATGTGACCTACTTGCATTCTCCTTTACTGAATGCAGCCTTTCTTTTCTTCGTTACTCAGATAATACGGCTTTATAAGATTGTACTTAGTTTTGCCTACTTGGAGACTCGCTGCCGGACATTTCTATTTCATTATCTGTGGTTCTTCCATATCTCCAGTCCATATTCCAGCACCAGTCTCCGTGGTGCAGTGGTAAGACACTCGCCTGGCGTTCCGCGAGCGCTTTGTCATGGGTTCGTATCCTGGCCGGGGAGGATTTACTGGGCGCAAATCCTTAACTGTAGCCTCTGTTTAACTCAACAGTAAAATGTGTACTTGGTTGTAACAACGATTCTTCGCGGCGGGGATCGTATTCCCGCCCGAAACAGGTTTTAATTGTTACAACTCTTGTATATATCAAATATATTGAGGTCGTCTGGGTAGACGAGGAGTCAAAATAACGTGGCTGAAAAATGTTGACCAAACCACACACTAGAAAGTGAAGAGACGACGACGTTTCGGTCCGTCCTGAACCACAATCTACTTGATAAATGATCCAGGACGGATCGAAACGTCGTCGTCATTTCAAATCACTTGCGAGCTTAACTCCAGTAGTAGTTAAACAGTTAAAGTGTGTAAATGAGCATTAATGTTCATTATTGTTTTTCGATCAAGATTTTCATGATTGTCTGAAGTATAATTTGAACTGTTCCTTTGGCGGTGGTTCAGCATCTTGGGCTTCATCTTAACTATTAAGCGAGTGCCACTCAGAGATTAAAAGTTCATCTTAAAAGATTTAAAAATGTATCACTATTAAAAAAACTGGTTGATACAATTAGATCAAATTCCTAAGATAAAAGTTTTGCATTAATTTTATATTTAAAACTGACAAAAAATTTGTCAATCCAGCAAAAACGTTAAATTCTTTTTCTATATCTCGATTTAAAATGGCTTGAATGGAATTAATGATGTACAATTTATATACAAATTCATTTTGGGTGACAGATACTTCCAGTTGGGATAATAAACCAATTATTTTGGTAAGCGCTTAATATATATAGAGTATTGTTTTATGGGGCTCTTACACAAGTGTTTATTGAAAATATTGTAATGTGTTTCCCTTACTTTCATTGAGTGGATAGCTATCAGCCCCATGTAATATATAATTTACAATTTAATGCCTCACAGACTCGCAGTTACGTAAGTACTTTACGAACCTGGGGCCAGATTCACGAAGTAGTTACGCAAGCACTTACGAACCTGGGGCCAGATTCACGAAGTAGTTACGCAAGCACTTACGAACCTGGGGCCAGATTCACGAAGTAGTTACGCAAGCACTTTCGAACCTGGGGCCAGATTCACGAAGTAGTTACGCAAGCACTTACGAACCTGGGGCCAGATTCACGAAGTAGTTACGCAAGCACTTACGAACCTGGGGCCAGATTCACGAAGCAGTTATGCAAGCACTTACGAACCTGGGGCCAGATTCACGAAGTAGTTACGCAAGCACTTTCGAACCTGGGGCCAGATTAACGAAGTAGTTACGCAAGCACTTTCGAACCTGGGGCCAGATTCACGAAGCAGTTACGCAAGCACTTACGAACCTGTCCATCTTTTTCTCAATCTTTGGCGGCTTTGTTGACAATTATTAAACAGTTAATGAGCTCCGAAGCACCAGGAGGCTGTTTATAACAATAACAACAGTTGATTGGCAAGTTTTCATGCTTGTAAACTGTTTAATAAATGTAACCAAAGCCGTCAAAGATTGAGGAAAGATGTACACGTTCGTAGATACTTAACTGCTTCGTGAATATGGTGCCAGGTTCGTAAGTCCTTGTGTAACTGCTTCGTGAATCTGGCCCCAAGTGTTCAGTGCACTACCACGGTCCCCACCACAGCAGCACTCACAGATTCATAGGACCAGGTGTATAAAGCTGTCCCGTGCCCCGGGATATGGAAGAAAATGCAGAATAGAACCAGTGAAGAGCAGAGGTGCCATGGGCACAATCAGAGAACACTGTATAAACATCAGAGGTCCAGTGAAGAGCAGGGGTGCCATGGGCACAATCAGAGAACACTGTATAAACATCAGAGGTCCAGTGAAGAGCAGGGGTGCCATGGGCACAATCAGAGAACACTATAAACATCAGAGGTCCAGTGAAGAGCAGGGGTGCCATGGGCACAATCAGAGAACACTGTATAAACATCAGAGGTCCAGTGAAGAGCAGGGGTGCCATGGGCACAATCAGAGAACACTGTATAAACATCAGAGGTCCAGTGAAGAGCAGAGGTGCCATGGGCACAATCAGAGAACACTGTATGAACATCAGAGGTCCGCGGTTGTTCAACGTCCTACCAGCGAGCATCAGAAATATTGCAGGATCAACCGTGGACATCTTCAAGAGGAAACTAGATTGTTTCCTTCAAGGAGTGCCGGACCAACCGGGCTGTGGTGGGTATGTGGGCCTGCGGGCCGCTCCAAGCAACAGCCTGGTGGACCAAACTCTCACAAGTCGCGCCTGGCCTCGGGCCGGGCTTGGGCAGTAGAAGAACTCCCAGAACCCCATCAACCAGGTAACCGTCCTACACAGTATATAGAAACACTCACTGGAATACTCTCAACCAGTCAACCACTATTCATTCAACATACCTGAACTACCTCAAGGGTCTCCTCAATCTTGCAATATATTCACACTGTGCTCAACATTTCTTGAGGTGTTTCTTTCATTAATCTATTTTTTATATTTATTTTGAAGCTATGTTTCTCAGGTTTCTCAGGTTTCTCAGGTTTCTCAGGTTTCTCAGGTTTCTATGGTTCTCACTTCAGCTTCTCCGGTCATTTTAAACATTTATATTATACCACATTTGAACTTCAATAGTGAATTCACATCTTCCAAAGTCACTTAATATCAGCGGTAGTATAACTTATCTTATACAAGGGGCCTGACAGCTGAGTGGACAGCGCTTCGGATTCATAGTCCTGAGGTTCCGGGTTCGATCCCCGGTGGAGGCGGAGACAAATGGGCAGTTACTTTCACCCTGGTGCACCTGTTATCTAGCAGTAAATAGGTACCTGGGAGTTAGACAGCTGCTACCGGCTGCTTCCTGGGGGGATTTGTAACAAAAAGGAGGCCTGGTCGAGGACCGGGCCGCGGGGACACTAAAAGCCCCGAAATCATCTCAAGATAACCACACGTAAGTGTGATCTCTGTGTGAAACATACTTGAACTTGTATGGAATAATACATTTTATGTTACTAATCTTAACTAATGTAAGAGAAGCACTTAAGATGAACGCTTAACTAGTAGATAAAGTCTAGCTAGTGACACTAGTGTGTTTATAAAGCCAAGCCAACCTGTTTATCCGTAAGATTATACAGGTATTGGAGAGATGCGGAGACCTGCATTGGTAATTAACCAGTAATATATACGGCCTGCTCCAAAATGTCATATATGCCTCTTCAGGGACAATATTGCCAAATTCCACTAAATTATTTGGTTAATGGGCTTTGGGTGTTAGTACTGATTGCTTTTTATGCCTCGTATTGGCGTGTGCGTTAGTTGTTTCACCCTACTCCCTCTTCTCTACCCAGCCCCCCCCTGTTCTCTACCCAGCCCCCCCCTGTTCTCTACCCAGCCCCCCCCCCTGTTCTCTACCCAGCCCCCCTCTATTCTCTACCCAGCCCCCCTCTATTCTCTACCCAGCCACCCTCTATTCTCTACCCAGCCCCCTCTATTCTCTACCCAGCCCCCCTGTTCTCTACCCAGCCCCCTCTATTCTCTACCCAGCCCCCCTATTCTCTACCCTGTCCCCTCTACTCGACCCCCCCCCAGCCTCCTCTACTCGACACCCCCCCAGCCTCCTCTACTCGACACCCCCCCAGCCCCCCCTCTTCTCGACCCCCCCCCCCCCTCTACTCCACCAAACCCCAACTCCCGGCACCCCCCCTACCCCTGCTCCACCAGTTAACTCCCCGTCGCTCAATGCTCAGCCCGTTATCTAGGGTGTAGAGCACGGACACAAGGCTGTGCTGGGTGTAGGCATTAGTGGCGCGCCCGGGCGTGTAGAGCAGCATCAGAGCACACTTAAGAGGAAGCGAGGAGGAGGAGGAGGAAGGGAAGGGGGAGAAGGGGAGGGGAGCCAAGCGCACAAGGCGTACACAAGATGGTGATAGTTTTTGCTTGACGAGCGCAGCTTTATGAGAGAGAACGTTGCCAAAATGAATCTCCTTGGTCTGGCTATTTTTAATTAATCCGTATTGTGACAGAGGACGGAAGCATAAAGTGGGTAAAATATCTACTAGAACGGCGCCCCCGTCGGCTAAAAGATGGGGGTAGTAATTTAGCTTTTTTATATTTGAATGTGTAAATTTGTGTGTGTGTAGGAACTACATAATGAAGGAACACGCCAGCTGGGTACAAGGGAGGTGTTGGATCATGTCTGCTTTAACAGTTTTCCTTCAAGGAGTCGTCAAGTGGCTCCTTGTTGGATGTAGGAGTTACATCAAGATGCCAATCATGTCATTAGCGTTAAACTACTGGTAGGTGGAATTATATCAGGAGCGGGGACCTGTAAACTATAGGTTTCGCTTTACAAGCTACTGCCTTGTAAAATTTAATTAATCTAAAGTCTAAACACTTGAAACACTTGTTGAATCTAAACAATGACGCGCCTAGAATGACCTTTGATAAGATTGAGGGGAAGTTGCCTCAGTCTTTGAAGATTGAAGCCGTTCAATCCCCGGCCGTCCAAGTGATTGGGCACCATTCCTTCCCCCCGTCCCATCCCAAATCCTTATCCTGACCCCTTTCACAGTGATATAGTCGTAATGGCTTGGCGCTTTCCCCCTGATAGTTCTATTCCATCAACAACAATCCTAACATTAAGAAAAATAACCTCAAGTTCACAATTACTGTAGGTCAGGAATAGAGAAATGAGCGCATGAAGAATTCAATTCTTGGATTAGCATTTGGCACCGTAACCGAAGCAGCAGCAGCAGCAATAGCGAGAGCGTTAGTTCATACTCTTTAAGTCCAACTGGCAGCTGTGTTGCTGGCGACCTGTGTCACTAGCTTGTGCCTAAGGTCAGGTCAAGTGATCACACGAGCGGCGTCAGCCTTGTTTCAAGAGGAAAATTGTATTCCTATATTTCTATTTCTTCTCTGGAGGTAGTTTTATATTTGCCTCGATTAGACATCCTCATGTCTTGTACACATTACAAATGTTAGCCCTCAGCCCTTTTACAGAAAGGTACCTATGTTGGGCAGCTCCTGTAGGGGGGAGGGCTATGTTGGGCAGCTCCTGTAGGGGGAGGGCTATGTTTGGCAGCTCCTGTAGGGGGGAGGGCTATGTTGGGCAGCTCCTGTAGGGGGGAGGGCTATGTTTGGCAGCTCCTGTAGGGGGGAGGGCTATGTTTGGCAGCTCCTGTAAGGGGGGGGGAGGCTATGTTGGGCAGCTCCTGTAGGGGAGGAGGGCTATTTTGGGCACCACCTGTAGGGGGTAGGGCTATGTTGGGCACCACCTGTAGATGGGAGGGCTATGTTGGGCACCACCTGTAGATGGGAGGGCTATGTTGGGCAGCTCCTGTAGGAGGGGGGCTGTTAAGTGTTTTATCTTGGCTGCCTATTCCAGGCGTGGTTTTTCATATGCAAAATAAACATTATATATATATATATATATATATATATATATATATATATATATATATATATATATATATATATATATAATGTTGTACCTAGTAGCCAGAACGTCGTACTTGGCCTACTATGCAAGGCCCGATTTGCCTAATAAGCCAAGTTTTCCTGAATTATTATTTTCTCTAATTTTTTTCTTATGAAATGATAAAGCTACCCATTTCATTACGTATGAGGTCAATTTTTTTATTGGAGTTAAAAATAACGTAGATATATGACCGAACCTAACCAACCCTACCTAACCTAACCTATCTTTATAGGTTAGGTTAGGTAGCCGAAAAAGATAGGTTAGGTTAGGTAGTCGAAAAACAATTAATTCATGAAAACTTAGCTTATTAGACAAATCGGGCCTTGCATAGTAGGCAGAGAAGTGCGTTCTGGCTACTAGGTACGTTGTGTTATATATATATATATATAATATAAAATATAACACACACTAGTGAGTATTGCCTTAAATGTATATATTATATAATGTATATATATATAATAGGACCTAGCTATGAAAGCCAAGATTGTATTGCTTGCAACTAGTCACTACACATAGTGCATAACATCAACAAGTGATCACCGGCCCGTATTCCCAGACAACTGTGCAGTATGTGTTCCAAATAGGTCATTGTGTTCATTTGGGAGATGCTAAGTTCATGGTACTGTTCATGAAAAGAATTTCCTGAAGTGGAGATTTCAGGAATACATATCTATACTGACGTGTGCGGCAGTTGATCAAAATAAGGGATTTGTTTTAAGTTATAAGTCGTCTTTAGCATTTTTGACGAGAGGAAGAATCAACTTATGGAAGTTCTCAGTTGTTTTAAAGGTGATGAGGTATTCGCTGAACTAGCGTGTAAACATTAACCTCTCCCGGGATGTGGGGTGATCCCTCCACTTCCAGACCCGCTCCTGGGCCAGGTAAGTCCACTACGGGCTCACCATAGCCCGTGCTACTTGCAGCTTTCTGTTCAGAGTAGCTGAATCTAAAGAACAACATTTCAATTTTTGTTTACGGGCTTACTATAGCCCGTGTTACATGGACATCTTGTTCCGAGTAGCTAAATATAAAATAACATGTCACTTTGTGGGATTACGGGTTATTCGAGCCCGTGCCCCCTCCTGGGTTGCTTAATCTTCATCAATCAATCAATTCACTCTGTGAGAAAGGTTAAGGATGTCACAATAACATGATATATTTGAGAAAATCATTGGAGCAGGACAGTGATCGAACTAGCGTCCTGGGTAACCCCAGACGCACGCCCCTTAACTCTTGGACCATGACATGCTAAGGATTACATAAGCTAGGATCCTCCTAGGAGAATCTTAGTAGATCCTCCTGGATCCCACAAGAATCTCAGTAGATCCTCCTGGATCCCACAAGAATCTCAGTAGATCCTCCTGGATCCCACAAGAATCTTGGTAGATCCTCCTGGATCCCACAAGAATCTCAGTAGATCCTCCTGGATCCCACAAGAATCTCAGTAGATCCTCCTGGATCCCACAAGAATCTCAGTAGATCCTCCTGGATCCCACAAGAATCTCAGTAGATCCTCCTGGATCCCACAAGAATCTTGGTAGATCCTCCTGGATCCCACAAGAATCTCAGTAGATCCTCCTGGATCCCACAAGAATCTTGGTAGATCCTCCTGGATCCCACAAGAATCTCAGTAGATCCTCCTGGATCCCACAAGAATCTCAGTAGATCCTCCTGGATCCCACAAGAATCTTAGTAGATCCTCCTGGATCCCACAAGAATCTCAGTAGATCCTCCTGGATCCCACAAGAATCTCAGTAGATCCTCCTGGATCCCACAAAAATCTCAGTAGATCCTCCTGGATCCCACAAAAATCTCAGTAGATCCTCCTGGATCCCACAAAAATCTCAGTAGATCCTCCTGGATCCCACAAAAATCTTAGTAGATCCTCCTGGATCCCACAAGAATCTCAGTAGATCCTCCTGGATCTAACAAGAATCTTGGTAGATGCTCCTGGATCCACTAAGAGTTTAGAGACACTATGCTGGTAACCAAGTTTTACATACAACCTACATGCGCTATGGTGGAGGTATTGGAGTCCTCAGCCATTAGCTTATTCACTAGCATCTTCTCTAGTAATTATTGCACTTATCGTGAGGGTCTTCTGCTTCTTGGCTAGCCTTACAGATACGTTTTCCTGTACGTTTTCTGTTCTCCCATATCTTCCTTATCTTACGTATGAGCATTGTTTATTATTAAGGCTTTTTTGGCCTAATGACCTGCCTTATGTCGTAAGCCGTCACGTGCCTGTGAGGAAGGTCAGAAAGAGGACCACTCTAGAAAGAGAACGCAGACGACTGTACAAAAGGAAAAAACTAACGAAAATGCTTAAGCAGACACGACTAACACAAGAAAGAAAAATAAACCTAAACAGGGAGATCAAAGAAATAGAGCAAACGTTGAAGTGATCATAAGAGTCTGAGGAGAATTGGAACACAAAGCTATGCAAGATATAAAGAAAACTCAGAATATTTTTTCACATACGTAAAATAAAAAACCTCCCAGTATTGGACCTTCAATTACAACCGAAGGTACATACACAAAGAACAACAAAGAAATTAGTGAAATTCTAAGAAGCCAGTATGAGGCTGTTTAGCACACCAATAAACAACATGAAAGTTGATGAGTATCTTGAGGTTATCTTGAGATTATCTTGAGATTATCTTGAGATGATTTCGGGGCGCTAGTGTCCCCTCGACCAGGCCTCCACCCCCAGGAAGCAGCCCGTGACAGCTGACTAACACCCAGGTACCTATTTACTGCTAGGTAATAGGGTGGGCATAGGGTGAAAGAAACTTGGCCCATTTGTTTCTGCGTCGTGCGGGAATCGAACCCGCGCCGCAGAATTACAAGTCCTGCACGCTATCCACCAGGCTACGAGGCCCAGACAGCTTCTTCATGAATGAGAAGCTGCAGATAATATAACTGATATTAACACGAACTCGGAAGTCTTCGAAAGAGATATTGACAACATGCCCATGCACTCGGCCCCTGGTCCTGACTCGTGTAGTTTAATATTCATTAAGAAATGTAAAATACCAGTAGCGCGAGCGCTCAGTGTAATATGGAGGAAGAGCCTGGATACAGGGGAGATGCCAGCAGCACTTAAATCTGCAGATATAGCTCCTCTGCACAAGGGTGGTAGTAAAGCTTTGGCCAGAAATTATAGACCAGTTGCACTAACATCACACACACCAAGTTTTTTAAAGTGGTTAGGAATAAAATTTTTAGTTTTATGGAAAATAATGCGCTACACAACGCAGGACAACATGGATTTAGAGCGGGAAGATCCTGTCAGTCAGTTACTCAACCACTATGACAAAATCACAGCTTTAGAAGAAAAGCAAAATGCAGATGTTGTATACACAGACTTTGCAAAGGCATTCGACAACTGTGAGCATGGAGTGATAGCACACAAAATGAGATCAATGGGAATAACTGGTAAAGTAGGACGGTGGATACTAATTTTCCTGTCTAACAGAACAGAGTAACAGTCAATCAAATAAAATCGAGTCTAAGTGCAGTTAAAAGTTCTGTACCTCAAGGTACAGTCCTTGCACCACTGCTTTTCCTTATTCTCCTATCAGATATAGACAAAAATACAAGTCACAGCTTCGTGTCATCCTTTGCAGATGACAAAAATCAGCATGAAAATTACCTCTGCTGAAGAAATTGAAAAAACTGCAAGTAGATATTTATAAAACTACATGTAGATATTAATAAAGTTTTCGATTGGGCAGCAGAAAATAACATGTTTAACAGTGATAAATTCCAGGTACGGCAAAAATGAGGACTTTAAACATAATACAAGGTACAAAATACAATCAAATCTGCCCATAATAGGAAAGCAGCATGTCGAGGATTTGGGAATAATGATGTCCGACGACCTAACGTTTAGGGAGCATAACCAAGCAAATATTGCGTCAGACAAAAATGATAGAATGGATTACGAGAACTTTCTAATCCAGGGATCCCATCACAGTGGTTGTACTATACAAATCACTTGTACTGCTCAGTACTCGGTTCCCTATTAGAGCAGGAGAGATTGCAGAAATAGAGGGAATACAGAGAACATATACAGCACGCATAGACGCGATAAAGCACCTAATTTATTGGGATCGTCTCAAAGCTCTCCAAATGTACTCACTAGAAAGAAGACAGAGATATCAAATAATATACACGGGGAAAATATTGGAGGGACAGGTCCCAAATCTACACAGTAAAATAACAACATACTGGAGTGAACGATATGGAAGAAAATGCAGAATAGAACCAGTGAAGAGCAGAGGTGCCATAGGCACAATCAGAGAACACTGTATAAACATCAGAGGTCCACGGTTGTTCAACACCCTTCCAGCGAGCATAAGAAATATTGCCGGAACAACCGTGGACATCTTCAAGAGAAACCTAGATTATTTTCTTCACGAAGTGCCCAGCCAACCTGGCTGTGGTGGGTATGTGGGCCTGCGGGCCGCTCCAAGCAACAGCCTGGTGGACCAGGAGTAGAAGAACTCCCAGAACCACATCAAGCAGGTATCAAGCAAGCCCATCAGGTACGGATTGATTCGTGTTGCTCTTGAGGAAGTCTGTGACCCCGACGATTCGTCGACCTAAAGGTTCATGGTCTACATAACACAGTATGTATTCATATTTAACATTGAAGCCAAAGTTCTTTACCTTACATTTGTCTGTATTAAAACTGCTGGGCACAGGTGTTGTACTGCTGGGCACAGGTGTTGCAAAACGTTATGTGAAGCCCTAATTCACTCGCATCTTGATTAGTGCCGCTCTATTGTATGACTTCCACCATCCATTCCTCAACTCGTGGACAAGGTTGCTCCAAGGTTAGTCCCAAGTCTTGATCCGTCCCAGTAGCATGTACGACTCCACTGACTTCAACACCGGAGAGACCGTATTCTAGGTACAAGACTATGTTCTTAAGCTCCTCGCCTTTTGTATGAAATATTAAAAGATAGCCTCACCCCTGTAGTACATTCTGATGAAGATCGTGCAATGGACGATCTTTCATCTACGACTGGTTCACACTTGCTCCATATTCTCTCGATATGTAAATATTTTGGAAATTTGGTTAACTCTCCACATGACTTCTGGCGCAACTGGGTCCAACTTCACTTTGTATCTAATGTGGTTATAATTTAACATTAGATTCAATTTATATCTGTTAAAAATAAACCAAATCAATAGGTAAGTTTCTGTGACCTTGCGTCACATGATCTAAGGCGGAATATTTCTTCCCTTGTGTTCATTTAAGAAAATCATACTCCACGTCTTGAGAGGGAGAAGGGATAATGGTAGAGAAGGGTGGGAAGGGGGGGGGGGGCAAGATAGTGGGAGAAGATAAGGCTTTGTGTTTATAAGACCATTCCATAGTCTTGTTTATATGGATTGATAGATTGATGAAGATTAAGCCACCCAAAAGGTAGCACGGGCATGAATAGCTCGTAAGTGGTGGCCCTTTTGAGCCATTACCAGTATCAAGAGCTGATACTGGAGATCTGTGGAGGTGCGACTGCACCCTGCGTGACGGGAGATGTCTCCCGGACCAAATGGTGACCAGATGGTGTGTTTATATGGAGTTATCTTGGATAACTTAACGTATATCACAAGTGGAGGTAAACTGGACTCGGGAACAATTATGTAAACATTGCATTCTATAAAAATGTGACATCAAGATGTAACTTCGCTTATAAATTTGAAATATAAATATATTAAAGTTACAAGAAAGCCCAGTTATAATGCGGTATATTTCTTATATAAAGCTGCTTTTCCCCTAATTGTCACGGGAGACATCTCCCGTCACACAGGGTGCAGTCGCACCTCCACAGATCTCCAGTATCATCTCTTGATACTGGTAATGGCTCAAAAGGGCCACCACTTACGGGCTATTCATGCCCGTGCCACCTTTTGGGTGGCTTAATCTTCATCAATCAATCAATCCCTAATTGTCTGTTTCTGCAAGTATGGCTTGTGAGAAGAAATTATTTTTTAATGCGTTGCAATATTCTGGTTGACTTTAGGTATTCTCTCTCTGGTGTTAAGATGAAAATGAGCTTATTGAGCTCATTTTCGCTCATAAGTGATGTTAATTTATTGTGCACCCCATACTCCTCCTGTGAGCGGTAGCGCAAAAAGCATTACAGGGGGTACAAAAAGCCTTTATCAGACCTTAACTTAGATTATTACATAAACAATTTTATCTATTCTTCACATATTATAACTACAATATCAGCTAGTTAGAGAATGTTCTATTTCAAGAGCTATATATTAACAGTAAGTCATTATACATTAATGGAAGGTCTTATCGCTAATACACAATTGTTTGAGCAGTGGAGATATTACAGTCATAGCGAAGTTGTTTATTGTTAGTCGTCACAATACACTACTTATTTCTTAATCTCGTATGCTAGATAAGCATCTTGTGTAGTGCCGCCCCTGTGGTGTAGTGCCCCCTGTGGTGTAGTGCCGCCCCTGTGGTGTAGTGCCGCCCCTGTGGTGTAGTGCCCCCTGTGGTGTAGTGCCACCCCCTGTGGTGTAGTGCCGCCCCCTGTGGTGTAGTGCCCCCTGTGGTGTAGTGCCCCCTGTGGTGTAGTGCCCCCTGTGGTGTAGTGCCCCCTGTGGTGTAGTGCCGCCCCTGTGGTGTAGTGCCACCCCCTGTGGTGTAGTGCCGCCCCTGTGGTGTAGTGCCCCCTGTGGTGTAGTGCCCCCTGTGGTGTAGTGCCCCCTGTGGTGTAGTGCCCCCTGTGGTGTAGTGCCCCCTGTGGTGTAGTGCCCCCTGTGGTGTAGTGCCCCCTGTGGTGTAGTGCCCCCTGTGGTGTAGTGCCGCCCCTGTGGTGTAGTGCCGCCCCTGTGGTGTAGTGCCGCCCCTGTGGTGTAGTGCCGCCCCTGTGGTGTAGTGCCGCCCCCTGTGGTGTAGTGCCGCCCCTGTGGTGTAGTGCCGCCCCTGTGGTGTAGTGCCGCCCCTGTGGTGTAGTGCCGCCCCTGTGGTGTAGTGCCGCCCCTGTGGTGTAGTGCCGCCCCTGTGGTGTAGTGCCCCCTGTGGTGTAGTGCCGCCCCTGTGGTGTAGTGCCGCCCCTGTGGTGTAGTGCCGCCCCTGTGGTGTAGTGCCGCCCCTGTGGTGTAGTGCCGCCCCTGTGGTGTAGTGCCGCCTGTGGTGTAGTGC
Organism: Procambarus clarkii; assembly: GCF_040958095.1. Lineage (NCBI taxonomy): Eukaryota > Metazoa > Arthropoda > Malacostraca > Decapoda > Cambaridae > Procambarus > Procambarus clarkii. The sequence goes on along the minus strand of NC_091226.1, from coordinate 13,423,619 downwards.
CCCCTGTGGTGTAGTGCCCCCTGTGGTGTAGTGCCGCCCCTGTGGTGTAGTGCCCCCTGTGGTGTAGTGCCCCCTGTGGTGTAGTGCCACCCCCTGTGGTGTAGTGCCACCCCTGTGGTGTAGTGCCACCCCCTGTGGTGTAGAGCCACCCCCTGTGGTGTAGAGCCACCCCCTGTGGTGTAGAGCCACCCCCTGTGGTGTAGAGCCACCCCCTGTGGTGTAGAGCCACCCCCTGTGGTGTAGAGCCACCCCCTGTGGTGTAGAGCCACCCCCTGTGGTGTAGAGCCACCCCCTGTGGTGTAGAGCCACCCCCTGTGGTGTAGAGCCACCCCCTGTGGTGTAGAGCCACCCCCTGTGGTGTAGAGCCACCCCCTGTGGTGTAGAGCCACCCCCTGTGGTGTAGTGCCACCCCCTGTGGTGTAGTGCCACCCCCTGTGGTGTAGTGCCGCCCCTGTGGTGTAGTGCCGCCCCTGTGGTGTAGTGCCACCCCCTGTGGTGTAGTGCCACCCCCTGTGGTGTAGTGCCGCCCCCTGTGGTGTAGTGCCACCCCCTGTGGTGTAGTGCCGCCCCTGTGGTGTAGTGCCACCCCCTGTGGTGTAGTGCCACCCCCTGTGGTGTAGTGCCACCCCCTGTGGTGTAGTGCCACCCCCTGTGGTGTAGTGCCGCCTGTGGTGTAGTGCCACCCCCTGTGGTGTAGTGCCGCCCCCTGTGGTGTAGTGCCACCCCTGTGGTGTAGTGCCACCCCCTGTGGTGTAGTGCCACCCCCTGTGGTGTAGTGCCACCCCCTGTGGTGTAGTGCCGCCCCCTGTGGTGTAGTGCCACCCCCTGTGGTGTAGTGCCGCCCCCTGTGTAGTGCCGCCTGTGGTGTAGTGCCACCCCCTGTGGTGTAGTGCCACCCCCTGTGGTGTAGTGCCGCCCCCTGTGGTGTAGTGCCGCCCCCTGTGTAGTGCCGCCTGTGGTGTAGTGCCACCCCCTGTGGTGTAGTGCCACCCCCTGTGGTGTAGTGCCGCCCCCTGTGGTGTAGTGCCGCCCCCTGTGGTGTAGTGCCGCCCCCTGTGGTGTAGTGCCACCCCCTGTGTAGTGCCACCCCCTGTGGTGTAGTGCCGCCCCCTGTGGTGTAGTGCCGCCTGTGCTACAGTATTATGGGCGGTCGTGACATGCGGGTGGAAGCGGGCGGGGATATTGACGCCTCGCCTGTAATGGAAGGCGCCGAGTGACTGTGGTAAATGCATCTGGGCATCCCATGTGGCTGGGTGTAGAAAGTGGGCGGTGGTAGCGGGTGGGTGATAGGACCCAGCATCCACCAGTCATTGGTGGGCGGCGCCGCCCCCCTCTCCATCCCCCTCCCAACTCCACCCCCTTTCCTTCAACCCCCCTCTTTATCTCCCCTCTTTATGCCATTTACTCCTCATTAATACTTGAATGAACAAGCAATTATGCTATAAAGAATCCGAACGGGAATTTAAAGAAAGAAAAACGGGTAACTACGGTAAAATTCAAGATGATAGCGTGTATTGGAGTGAATTTGTGTGAGGGAGCGCGTCGCGGTGGCGCGTGCGTGGCGCGTGCGCGTGTGTTCGTGTGTACGTGCGCGCGCGGGCGTGCGGGCGAGGAAGTTGTGAGCGTGAGGGTGGATGTGGTGCGGCAGTGTTGGCCGAGTGGTCTGGTGAGCAGGTGGTGAGCGGGAAGTTGTAGCGCAGGAGTCCAGCCCCGTGTGCAGTGTTGATCTTCGCCGCCCGTCGTGGCCTTCTCGTTGGGCTCCGCACTGTGAGGTGCGCTCTCTGCTCTGTGTCGTGTGTATAGTGTGGCAGCCGCCGTTGTCGGGCGGCGGAGCAAGGGACGGTCATAAGGTGAGCTCTTGACCTCCGCTCTCCTCTCCTCTCCCGTCTATCTTCGCGCCATGGAAGATTCCGCCAGGTGATCCTCTTCTGTCTCGTTGTTGGGCAGCGGCCGCGGGCGTGCCGGACCTCGGTGAGCACACCCACACGCCCGCGGCCTCAAGCCATTCACGCTCTGGCCGCTTCCCTTCCCTGCATGTCTGCCGGCAGTCTACTCCTGTCTTCTTCCTCCTCGAGTTCCGCCATCAAAGAGGCTTGGTAATTGGGTCGTGTGCTTGAGCATTTCATCAGATGGACTGCCGCTGGGGCAATACACCAAGTTGGTAGTGGTGACGTTCGCTCTCAAAGGCCCTTCCATCCTCACACTCATGCTGCTAGTCGGTATGTTAAGAGATGAACCCAATCTTGTCATTTTGCTTTGGATTCGAACTGGTTTCTCGTGTTCTAGATGTGGAGTCACTCTTTTACGACGTTGTTGTTGCAGTCTCGAGTACTTTACTTTTGGTGTCGTCTTGCTAAGTTTGTTGTCTCGTTTAATTTGTATGTTGAAGGAACGTTGACGTCTGAACTCTGAAAAAGTGTTATTTTTCGATAGTGCCATGAATATCGGAAGTTAATTGTGAAGCATTTGTGCTCGTGTGTTTCAGTGTTTCGTATTAAACAATGGATTATGTTTGAAACCCATGTCGACGCAAGTAATGTATCCAAAATTAGTGTTCTATGTCTCTGGTATGTATTTTGTTTGATGAAATGTCGGCAATGAAATAAAACCAGATAAATCTGAGGTAAAAGTTGGAAAGAAGGCGTGCCATTGTTTGAGCATGTTGAGTGGAGTGGTGGTGAACTTGCGGGAAGTTGAGAGGCAGCGCGCGCTTATGGCAGGTCTCAGTCATACTGTATTGTGGTAGCGAGAGGCGTGGCCAGCTCGTGTGAGCGTGCTGTAGGTAAGAGACACCCACCTGGCAACAGTCCTTTGTTGCTCTCTACTCTCATAACCCCCGACCTCCTCTTCCAGTATTACTCTCCCTCCACCCCCCCCCCCCCCCATATACTAGCGAGCGTACACTTTGACCTTTCCTGCCCATACCTCACCTATCATCACTTATTTGCAAGTTACCTCCAGCCAACACACAGAAATCGCCATCAAATGAACAGGATTTGTTCATTTGATGCTCCTCATACCTACCAAATCCACAAGGATTTGATCATGTCATGGCCTAGTAGACTAAGGCAGCGTCTGGGATCATCCGGAGCTTGTAAATTCGAACCCTTACGCTTACGATGACGTAAGTTCGAACCCTCATCACGGCCCTTGTGGATTTGTTCATTTACCTCCAACCTCCTTCCTTCTAGTAGGCACACTAACCTTTCTCAGGCTTGAGGGGGAGAAATGTTTAGCTTTAATCCGCCTCCACGAACACGGCGCTGCGCGCTTTCAAAAGGCCAGCCACGTTTGTTTCCGAGCAGTTCGGAGTCTGACCTATCATAAAGGTCAAGGCTATTTAGAAGAGAACCAGCTACGTTTATGTAAGGGTCAAGACCAGGGGAGGAGGGCTTGCAAGATTGGCTACGAGATGCGAAGGGGGGGAGGGGATGGCCTTTTAACTTTGAGGTGTGTGTAATATTTTCTGGTATGCCGCTTGCAAACGTTGAGATGAGCGATGTTTAAAGCCTTTACCCTAATGCCACCACCCCCAAACCCCTCTTTTCCATCTTTCTCTCTTGCTCTCCCAACCCCCCTTCCATTCCTCTCTCTCTCTTCCCAAAACCCCCTCTTTTGTCCTTTAACCCTTCCCCCCCACTCAACCCTCCCCCCCACACCCCTCCCCCTTCTCTCTCTCCCTCCCCCCCCCTCCCTCTCTCTCCTCTCCCTCCCTCTCTCCCCTCTCCCTCCCTCTCTCCCCTCTCCCTCCCTCTCTCCTCTCTCCCTCTCTCCCCTCCCCCTCCCTCTCTCCCCCTCCCTTTCCCCCTCTCTCCCTCTCCCCCCCCTCTCCCTCCCCCCCCTCTCCCTCCCCCCTCTCCCTCTCCCCCCCCCTCCCTCTCCCCCCCCTCCCCCCCCTCTCTCTCCCTTCTCCCTATCCCCCATCTCTCCTCCCCCCTCTCTCCTTCCCCCCCTCCTCCCTCTCTTTCTGCCCTTCCCGGAGCATCAAATATCCCCTGGAATTCCAGCATTACTAGGCCAGTAGCCTTGATGGAAAAGGTAGTATAGCTTTTCCCCCAGACGTACTCTGCTTCCTTGCACACCCGCTCTCTTTACCCCCATATGCACTCCCTCGTTCCTACAGGCATACCCACTCCCTCGTTCCTACAGGCATACCCACTCCCTCGTTCCTACAGGCATACCCACTCCCTCGTTCCTACAGGCATACCCACTCCCTCGTTCCTACAGGCATACCCACTCCCTCGTTCCTACAGGCATACCCACTCCCTCGTTCCTACAGGCATACCCACTCCCTCGTTCCTACAGGCATACCCACTCCCTCGTTCCTACAGGCATACCCACTCCCTCGTTCCTACAGGCATACCCACTCCCTCGTTCCTACAGGCATACCCACTCCCTCGTTCCTACAGGCATACCCACTCCCTCGTTCCTACAGGCATACCCACTCCCTCGTTCCTACAGGCATACCCACTCCCTCGTTCCTACAGGCATACCCACTCCCTCGTTCCTACAGGCATACCCACTCCCTCGTTCCTACAGGCATACCCACTCCCTCGTTCCTACAGGCATACCCACTCCCTCGTTCCTACAGGCATACCCACTCCCTCGTTCCTACAGGCATACCCACGCCCTTGCTCCTCATACCCACGCCCTTGCTCCACATACCCACGCCCTTGCTCCACATACCCACGCCCTTGCTCCTCATACCCACACCCTTTCCCGCACTCGCAAATTTAGTGTTATTATACACGAAAGTGAAATAGCAGGGACTGATCTACAGGTCAATGTTCTAGACTTGCATCTTATGTGAATTGATCTTAAAGACCACAAAACAAGGCTAAGATGATATCTAGAGAGAAGGCTTTTGTAACAAGAATATGGGGTTCTGAGGCGTCAAATCTTGCTTCATAGGTTAGTTCAATGACCAGGCGAACAAGGTCAGACAAGCCAGAGAGATTGGTGGGTTGTATATTTTTTGAACTGTCGGAAAGTCTTCGGCATTGTTCACTATCTTGTAGGGTACTAAGGGGAGAAATGGTATGACCGAGACGGAATGGAGCCCATGCTAAGGTTTGCTGTGGTGCTGGTGGATGAGAGCATCTTCATAAGTAAAGAATCGCTCCTTAAAGAGTACCAGCGGCGTCCCATACCTTGAGATGGTTTCGGGGCTTAGCGACCCCGCGGCCCGGTCCTCGACCAGGCCATAGAACACCATTGTTACCAATCTTTCTGATGTTATGAATGATTTAACAGTGGGAATAAACTCCTTCCTCTTAATGCATGCCGACATTTGTGGAGTTTAAATACGCTGCAAGAAAGAGTGCAAGAAACCTACACACTTGTGCAGAATGAAAGATTGGTGTAGCTGTAGTAACTACAGGAAGCAGGAGGTCGGGAAAGAAATTCTCCTGTAATCTTATAAGAGTTGATAATACTTTTAATCAGTCACACGTTCACAACAAAATTAATCTCTGCTGGATATGCATGGTTGGCAAACATCAGTCTCCATGGCCCTACCTGTCCTCATCACAATTGACTTGAGAATGGTCCAGGACGGACCGAAACGTCGTCGTCCCTTCAATTTCTAGTGTGTGGTCTGGTCAACATCAGTCTCCTTATTAAATATGAACAAGGGAGTAGTTTCAGAACATTGTGTTCTATATATTGAACCATTTCCGTAATATACGCCCCCAAAGTGATGCCTTTATTGCGTAAAGCACAAATTGAAGCTGAAGACAATCCAGATATGACACCAATCTTACCCAAGAGCAGAACAGTTAGAGTTAAGAGCAAAGACCAACGGTGTCACCTCACGTCAATGACAGATTAAGACAGGAGATGAAGACACTTACCCCTGACACAAGACAATTGTCAGGGGTAAGAGAGAAGACAAGGACAGGCCATCTAGCACTTGTGGTGCGCTCAAACGAGGGAGCAGAGGGGAAATTAAGTAATCAGATTAACCATAGGAACATATATATTCTGGCTTGGAAACCTACAGAAGAATTGGGACGCAAATTGACTCTCAAGGATAGCAATCACACACACACACACACACACACACACACACACACACACACACACACACACACACACACACACACACACACACACACACTCACACTCACACACGCACGCACGCGCGTACGTGTGTACGTGTGTGCGTGCGTGTAAGTTCAACCCAAGTAAATGTATGGTGATAAAACTAGGTGGAGGAAATAGAAGGCCAGACACGGGATACCGAATGGGAGATGAAGTCCTTCATGAAACGGACAGAGAAAGATCTAAGAGTTGATATCACATCAAACCTGTCTCCTGAAACCAACATCAAAACAATAACATCGGCGGCATATGCGAGGCTGGCTAACATCAAAACAGCGTTCACGAACCTGTGTAAGGAATCCTTAAGAACCTAGTATACCACATATGTCGGACCAATCCTGGAGTATGCGGCCCCAGCTTGGAGCCCGTACCTTGTCAAGCACAAGACGAAGCTGGAAAAAGTTCAGAGGTATGCCACTAGACTAGTCCCAGAACTAAGAGGCATGAGTTATGAGGAAAGGCTGCGTCAACTGGTCCTCACGTCGCTGGAACACAGAAGAGCTCGGAGAGACATGATCACCACATAAACAATTCTCAGGGGAATTGACAAGGGTAAACAAGGATGGATAATTAAACACGGGTGGTACACGCACAAGGGGACACAGGTGGAAGCTGAGTACCCACATGAGCCACAGGGACATTAGAAAGAACTTTTTCAGTGTCAGAGTAGTTAGTAAATGGAATGCACTAGGAAGTGATGTGGTGGAGGCTGACTCCATACACAGTTTCAAATGTAGATATGATAGAGCCCAGTAGGCTCAGGAACCTGTACACCAGTTGACAGTTGAGAGGCGGGACCAAAGAGCCAGAGCTCAACCCCCGCAAGCACAACTAGGACTCTTACCCCAGTACTCCTACAGAGTGAAGGAGTACGCGCGCGCATAAACTTCCCTTTGTGTACTCTGTGTTCACCGCCCACCTAAACCCTCCTCCTCCACGAAGCGCTCGCCCTCCCTCCCTCGACACGGAGCTCTCACTCTCACTCTCCTCCCTCCCTCGCCACGGAACTCTCACTCTCCTCCCTCCCTCGCCACGGAACTCTCTCTCTCCCTCCCTCCCTCGCCACGGAACTCTCACTCTCCTCCCTCCCTCGCCACGGAACTCTCACTCTCCTCCCTCCCTCGCCACGGAACTCTCACTCTCCTCCCTCCCTCGACACGGAGCTCTCACTCTCCTCCCTCCCTCGCCACGGAGCTCACGCTCACGGGAACTTAATGAACATAATAGCATCTTAGACCTGAAAAATAGTTCACCATCGCAACACGAGTAAACCCGACCCACCCCCCTAACCCGAACCGTTTAAACCTTAACTCAATAGGTCCAACTATGTGTTTTATATATATATATAATATATATATATATATATATATATATATATATATATATATATATATATATATATATAGTATGTATAAGGTGTGTGTGTGATGGCAGTCGTAATTTTATCCCGGCTCTGGTATTAGATTGTAATGAATGACTCCATCAAAGCCTCCTTCATTAGGCTCACGAAACGCCTAATTTCGTGGGCTTGGGTTACGACATAAGCCATGTCCATCCTAGAGTGTCACCCCAATATGCAAACCCATTTCTAGAGGTGTAAAATCTTAATTAAGAATAAATCCGGAGGGTAGGTTGGGGTGGGAGCTAAGCGCGTAAGGTAGGGATCGTGAGTTAGCACTCTATCTTGCATGCATATTTAGGTGAACGTGCACACACACAGGAAGGTGGGGCTTGGGAGCTAGTGCTTGACCTTGTGGGGAACATCCAGGCGAGTACATCTAGGTGGGTGGGTGGGTGTGTGTGTGTGTGTGTGTGTGTGTGTGTGTGTGTGTGTGTGTGTGTGTGTGTGTGTGTGTGTGTGTGTGTGTGTGTGTGTGTGTGTGTGTGCGCGTGCGTGCGTGCGTGCGTGCGTGTGTGTGTGTGTGTGTGTGTGCGTGCGCGTGTGTGTGTGCGAGCAAAAAGTGTGGTTCTCTCGCGCGTCTGTCCGCTTGCGGCTTGGCTGAAATAATCGATAATTGGTGACGCTGCGGGCTGTGGCGTACACCCTCCGCTCATCCGCCTCCAAGCTCTCCCTGGCCCTCCATTATCTGCACGAGGCCCTCCCTGGCCCTCCACGGCCCTCCACGGCCTGTACCTGGCCCTCCACGGCCTGTACCGGGCTCTCCCTGGCCCTCCACGGCCTGTACCGGGCTCTCCCTGGCCCTCCACGGCCTGTACCGGGCTCTCCCTGGCCCTCCACGGCCTGTACCGGGCTCTCCCTGGCCCTCCACGGCCTGTACCGGGCTCTCCCTGGCCCTCCACGGCCTGTACCGGGCTCTCCCTGGCCCTCCACGGCCTGTACCGGGCCCTCCCTGGCCCTCCACGGCCTGTACCGGGCCCTCCCTGGCCCTCCACGGCCTGTACCGGGCCCTCCCTGGCCCTCCACGGCCTGTACCGGGCCCTCCCTGGCCCTCCACTACCTGTACCGGGCCCTCCCTGGCCCTCTACAACCTGTACCGGGCTCTCCCTGGCCCTCTACAACCTGTACCGGGCTCTCCCTGGCCCTCTACAACCTGTACCGGGCTCTCCCTGGCCCTCTACAACCTGTACCGGGTACTATATCCCGCTGTTCAACCATAGTTCACCGCCCACTCTCTCTGTCCGTCCAAGAGTAGTAGTCTTCGGACTAAGGACAACTCTGATACGTCTTGGCACTGAGTAGTGTAGATCTTCACCCCCTGTTGGCAAGGGTTCGAAGTACAACATGTCGATTGATTGATAAAGATTAAGCCCCCCAAGAGGTGGCACGGGCATGAATAGCCCGTAATCCAAAATGTTATGTTATGCTTGCTCCAATATTCCTACGTTCAACTTCCCCGCCTGTATCTCTTCCCCCACTAACCAATCCTCTCTCAGCCCTACTACTTGGGTTGGACGGTAGAGAGACGGTCTCGGTTCATGCAGGTCGGTGTTCAATCCCCGACCGTCCACAAGTGGTTGGGCACCATTCCATCCCCCCGTCCCATCCCAAATCCTTATCCTGACCCGTTCTCAGTGCTATATAGTCATATAATGGCTTTGCGCTTTCCCTCTGATAAGTTCCTCCCTCCTCTTTTTACAGATTTAGTTAATGTGGATCTAATATTTAACATTTTTACTCGTTTATAAATGTTAAAATTGTGATGTATGATTAACTTCACACTAGTTCATGTGTGTATCGTCATCTGCGACTCTTGGAGCCTTTCTTGTGGGTAGTTCTATTGAAGCTAAGAGGTTCAATAAGACGGGTTATTTCTATTGTATCTGGGTACGTCGGTCGGTCGGGAGCCGGTCGGCCGAGCGGACAGCACACTGGACTTGTGCTCCTGTGGTCCTGGGTTCAATCCCAGGCGCCGGCGAGAAACAATGGGCAGAGTTTCTTTCACCCTATGCCCCTGTTACCTAGCAGTAAAATAGGGACCTGGGTGTTAGCCAGCTGTCACGGGCTGCTTCCTGGGGGTGGAGGCCTGGTCGAGGACCGGGCCGCGGGGACACTAAAAAGCCCCGAAATCATCTCAAGATAGCCTCAAGATAACGCCTCGCAAAATATGCTTGTTTCCTCGTTCTTTGTGGGACGATGGTATATGGGATTTCGGTTTCTCCGGAGAATAAGGCTTTTTGCTTTGTATTTTGTTTAAAGTGCGGTTGTATTGGGCGGCATATGGAGCGACAGAGATATGAGGCGGGACAGCCAGCCGGCTGACAATACAATACAATACAATTCAATACAATTTTATTTAGGTAAGGTACATACATACAATAAATATTTACAAGGATTGTTTGACTTATAGGTAGAGCTAGTACATACAATGCCTAAAGCCACTATTACGCAAAGCGTTTCGGGCATAAAGCTCGTGTATTAAAATAGAACAATAGAATCCCTATAGTAGTAGTTCTTGTCGTCATGGATGAAACCTAAGTGCATCAGAATTACTCAAGGGGGTGTGGGAGTGTGTTCACTTTTCACTCTAATTGTGTTGTTCTTGTGGGAGTTTTTGAGTACTTAAAAGCATTATGATTTGCGATGTACTGTATTGTAAAGGCTGTGTGCCAGCTTTATTCATTTAAACCTGCACTGTCGACTTACATGCGTCATGTGCGTACGCACACCGAACCTTAGTGCGTCATGTGCGTACGCACACCGGACCTTAGTGCGTCATGTGCGTACGCACAACGGACCTTAGTGCGTCATGTGCGTACGCACAACGAACCTTAGTGCGTCATGTGCGTACGCACACCGAACCTTAGTGCGTCATGTGCGTACGCACACCGAACCTTAGTGCGTCATGTGCGTACGCACAACGAACCTTAGTGCGTCATGTGCGTACGCACAACGAACCTTAGTGCGTCATGTGCGTACGCACAACGAACCTTAGTGCGTCATGTGCGTACGCACAACGAACCTTAGTGCGTCATGTGCGTACGCACAACGAACCTTAGTGCGTCATGTGCGTACGCACAACGAACCTTAGTGCGTCATGTGCGCAAGATTCACATTAAACTTACAAATGTGTCATTCAATGAGTTCCTGCACTAGGAACTATCCTTGCAAACTGACAATGTAACTGTCCTTATTTTCCTCCTGTTACAACTTGTAATAAAGGTGTTTAATCATGTTATAACGTTTGTACGAGGCATTAGAACGTTGTTACAACTTGTTAGGTGTTTAAAACTTGTTCGAATGTTGTAGAAACGTCGTAGTTTCGTTGTGTTTGGCGGGATTGGCCTTAAAATGGTATTTCAGCGGCGTCATGTACCTGCGGCTAACAAAACATTGTTCCATATACACGCACGCATCTGCAACATTGTTCCACACACCTGCAGCATTGCTCCACACACCTGCAGCATTGCTCCGCACACCTGCACTGTTGCTCCACACACCTGCAACATGGCTCCACATACCTGCAACACCAGCCTTCGTAAGACAGAAAATACAGAAAATGAACAGTATTTGACGATTGCATCAAAGTGACACATTTCTAAAATACTTAAGGGGAAACTATTGAAAACGTTTTCCCCATTCTGTTCTGAACGTTATACAGTTAGCCTTCAAGAAAACTACTGATATGCTGCTCCCAACCCGTCCTCAACTCAAGTCCATTACATCCAGCGGTCGACCCCACAGACGCATTCATAAATGTTAACATGCTGTTCATTCAAAACGGGAATTTTCTCAAGTATAAATTAATATTATAATATATTAGCATATTGTGCATATATAGGCATAGGTTAGGTTAGGTGTTTGGGTTCTGTTGGCGATTATTTGTATTTGTAGTACGTGGGTGAAGCATTTATAGCGTTGTGATTCGAACAAAATTCGTCGGTGAAACACTTGTTCCGGATATGTTCGAACGTCAGTAGTTGAGTCGTATGTAAACCGCTTTTCATTCATAAACAGGGGGTTTGGCGGGTGCATGGAATCACTTTTGGATCTTTGTTTGGAGGACGGGCTGGATTATTTGTATTATGTGAGTGACGCATTTACAGTGTTGTGGTTCGAACAAAATTCGTCAGTGAAGCATTTGTTCCGGAAGTGTTCGAACGAAATCAGTCGAGTCGTGTGTAAACCGTTTTTCATTCATAAACAGCGGGGGGTTTGGCGGGTGGATGGAATGGACTTTTGGGTCTTTGTTTAGAGGACGGGCTGGCTGCTCCATATGTTTACCACCCCAAATTTAAAATGAACATTACGGGTTTACTACACATAAGGGGCATAACTGGCCGACCCCTCACAGTGTTCAAGAGAGAACTGGATAAGCACCTCCAAAGGATACCTGATCAACCAGGCTGTGACTCATACGTCAGGCTGCGAGCAGCCGCGTCCAACAGCCTGGTTGATCAGTCCGGCAACCAGGAGGCCTGGTCGACGACCGGGCCGCGGGGACGTTAAGCCCCGGAAGCACCTCAAGGTAACCTCAAGGTGTTCCAGTGAGAGGAACTTCTACTGGACCAAGATTGTCATGATCTTTATTTTAAATAGTTATATAAGGCAAGTCTTAATCTTTTATGTAAGACTTGAGTAGATTACCTCGACGAAACTCACTTCACATGCAGGCGATGAGTCACAATAACGTGGCTGAAGTATGTTGACCAGACCACACACTAGAAATTGAAGGGACGACGACGTTTCGGTCCGTCCTGGACCATTCTCAAGTCGAAACGTCGTCGTCCCTTCAATTTCTAGTGTGTGGTCTGGTCAACACACTTCACATATCTCTTAGTAATCTGGTTTTGTTGCCGGCTTCTATGCTCAAGAAGCTCAAATTTGTCAAGCACTTTTCAGATACAATGACCAAAACTGCGTGAAATGTTTAAGAATTGTGAAGACACGTAATGAGTTGTAGTTAAGATGACTTGCAAGCACTGGTGTCTTAATGTACATGCGGCCAGATTCACGAAGCAGTTACGCAAGCACTTACGAACCTGTATATCTTTTCACAATCTTTGACGGCTTTGTTTACAATTATTAAACAGTTAATGAGCTCCGAAGCACCAGGAGGCTGTTTATAACAATAACAACAGTTGATTGGCAAGTTTTCATGCTTGTAAACTGTTTGACGGCTTTGGTTACATTTATTAAACGTTGAGAACACCGCTTCTCGTCCGATTAGCGAAGTTAAGCAACGTTGGGTTTGGTTAGTCTTGGATGGGTGACCGCTTGGGAACACCAAATGCTGTTGGCATTTTTTTTAGTGGGGGGGGGGGGGGGTAGAAATAGCCTAAGCTACTCTATCCCTTTGAGATGTATTTCTTTCTTATCTCAATAAACATACTTGATCTTCATCCTTATCCCTTCCCAGTGCTATGTGGTCGTAATGGCTTGGCGCTTTCCCTATAATTCATTCATTCCTTCCTCTTTTTTAACACTCATGCCACATACAACACAGAGCAGAGGGCGAGGAATGGGTATCCTAGAATGATATAAGCAGAGACATGTGTAAAACCTCATTGTAGGTAAAGCTTTGTAACTCAACTGAAGCTGTGCCAGAGCGATGTTAGAAGGGCAAATGCTATAAATGATAAGTGAAAAGGTAAGAAAACTTAGAATTAGAGAGGATATATTTACAAAAGACTGACAAAAGTATGTGTGAGGAGTTAAATATGATATTTCAGGAGGTTATCTTGAGGTTATCTTGATGATTTCGGGGCTGTTTAGTGTCCTCGACCAGGCCTCCAACCCCAGAAAGCAGCCCGTGACTGCTGACTAACACCCAGGTACCTATTTTACTGATAGGGAACAGGGGCATAGGGTGAAAGAAACTCTGCCCATTGTTTCTCGCCGGATTGGGATCGAACCTTGGACCACAGGATCACAAGTCCAGCGTGCTGTCCGCTCGGCCGACCGGCTCCCTGCTCTTCACAATAAAGCAAGGGAAAGTGCCTGAAGTAAGAGGGATGGGTGACATGTTGACCAGACCACACACTAGAAATTGAAGGGACGACGACGTTTCGGTCCGTCCTGGACCATTCTCGAATCGACTTGAGAATGGTCCAGGACGGACCGAAACGTCGTCGTCCCTTCAATTTCTAGTGTGTGGTCTGGTCAACATACTTCAGCCACGTTATTGTGACTCATCGCCTGCATGGGTGACATGCCTAGTAACTGTGGAGGCTTTTAAGAGCAGAAGACCTGTGTTGGCCGTTTGCTATATGTAACAAAGCTCTGGGGGTAATATACCTAGCAGAAAATCTTGTATCCTTTACATGTTCACGGTAATGGAAAAGACCGTAGGAGAGAGGTTAGTATAACGTCTGGAGATAAATATGAGCCTTTTATAACTACGCCAACATGGGTTCAGGCACGAAAAATCCTGCCTCACACGTGTGATAATTCTATTACTGGGCGATAGATATTAGACAAGATATATGGGGTGAGGAGACTTCACATTTTTTTATAGTTTCCTCTGTAATATAATATAATCTCCTTCGATACAGTACCCGACATGAAACTTGTTTCTCAAGTTTAAAAACCGGCTGGAGTCATAGAGAAGGTCCTTCAGTTTGTCTAAAAAGAAGTACCGAAGCATACCTACCTTACCTTGAGATGGTTTCTGGGTTTAGCGTCCCCGCGGCCCGGTCCTCGACCAGGTCTCCTCGTTGCTGGACTTGTCAACCAGGCTGTTGGATGCGGCTGCTCGCAGCCTGATGTATGAGTCACAGCTTGGTTGATCAGGTATCCTTTGGAGGTGTTTGTCAAGTTCTCTTGAACACTGTGAGGGGTCTGCCAGTTATACCCCTTATGTGTAGTGGAAGCGTGTTGAACAGTCTCGGGCCTCTGATGTTGATAGAGTTCTCTCTCAGAGTACCTGTTGCACCTCTGCTTTTCAACGGGGGTATTCTGCACATCCTGCCATGTCTTCTGGTCTCATGTGATGTTATTTCTGTGTGCAGGTTTGGGACCAGCCCCTCAATTATTTTCCACGTGTAAATTATTATGTATCTCTCCCGTCTGCGCTCAAGGGAGTACAGATTTAGGCTCTTTAGTCGGTCCCAGTAATTTAGATGTTTTACTGAGTGGATTCTAGCAGTAAAGGATCTCTGCACGCTCTCCAGGTCAGCAATTTCTCCAGCTTTGAAAGGGGCTGTCATTGTGCAGCAGTACTCCACTCTAGAGAGCACAAGCGTTTTGAAAAGTATCATCGGTATAGCATACTGGTATAGCAGGTATAGTATACTGGTGTACAGGTTCCTGAGCCTACTGGGCTCTATCATATCTACATTTGAAACTGTGTATGGAGTCAGCCTCCACCACATCACTGCCTAATGCATTCCACCTGTTAACTACTGACACTGAAAAACTTCTTTCTAACGTCCCTGTGGATCATTCGTCCCTGTGTGTGTGTGTGTGTGTACATTTAGGTTTAAACATGAATGTGTGTGTATACATATATGTAGTGCAGATGGGTGTACGTAATGTACAACTGTTCATATATACAGTGGTGTTTTTGTGTATAGTTGATATAAATGTATTTATATAGTGTCTGAATGTATAAATCCTGCATGTGTAGTATACATGTTTGCGTGTACTGGGCATTCATGGATGGATAAGGATTACTTACAACTAGGGAACCTGCCCGTTAGGCGCCTTATGAATAGCTAAAATTGGTTCCCAAATCACATAAAATGTAACCTTTAACCACTTGATTATTCGGTTCTAAGTCTTACCCAGCTTGAGATGGTGGCGTTTGGGTCTAGTTTTTCTTGCATTCTGGATCGAATCCCAGAGTTTTTATTGATTTGTTTTTCTCACATGGGTGATTTTCATTGGCAAAATTATAGTAATATAGATATATATGTAAATGGACTTCGAGTTGCAGCTATTTTGCCTGTAGAAGTTGACGTCCGGGAGCACGTTGTTGCCCCAGATCGTCAGACCGTACGATAACCGATGTTTTGAGGGAAGCACAAACTAAACACTTTCAAAGCCAACATATCATTTATTGCGTGTGTCTACTGTCTCATCACAATCGACTTGAGAATGGTCCAGGACGGACCGAAACGTCGTCGTCCCTTCACCTTCTAGTGTGTGGTCTGGTCAACATACTTTAGCCACGTTATTGTGACTCCTCGCCTGCATGTCACAGGATCCACACAAATTATTAGTAATAAAAAGTCAACAACAAGGGAAGTAAAATTGAACTCAACGTAGTCACGGACCTGCAGATCATTCACAGGTGTAATAGCTCGCATGGTTGAGGTGATGTGATCTTAGTGGGATGTCGTTGGTTCGAATCTCACTAATGTTTTTATGTATACATAATACAAGGAAACTGGAGTGAATAACAGTTGCCATAGTGCAGTGAGCTCGTAGATTTGGTTCAATTCGGCTATCGAATAGTTTGGGGGTGAGGGCTACAGCGTCCTTACGGACGTCCTCATCTTTTACAGGCTGGATAACTCGAACTGTGGAGGTGACGAGGTCCTGGAGGGCGGGATGTCGCAGGGTCGTGGGTTCGAATCCCACTGAGGTTAGTGTTATATTAGTGCACCCACTGGAGATGAATGATTTGTTGACCAGACCACACTAGAAGTTGAAGGAAAGACGACGTTTCGGTCCGTCCTGGACCATTCTCAAGTCGATCGACTTGAGAATGGTCCAGGACCGAATCGTCGTCGTCCCTTCACCTTCTAGTGTGTGGTCTGGTCAACATACGTCAGCCACGTTATTGTGACTCATCGCCTGCATATGAATGATTTGTGCATACGGTGTGTTGCATAGTGTGTGCCGTAATATATGAACTGCGTACGTGTGTCATGTATGAATTTAAATATGTATCGGTATATATTTACATGGTACATATACGTGTGCGCACGTTGTTGTTTAAGATTCAGCTACTGGGAACTAAAAGTTCCAAGTAGCACGGGCTATGGTGAGCCCGTGATGGACTTACCTGGCACAGGAGCGGGGCTGAAACTTGTGTACGCACGTGAATGTGTCCATTTAAATACTTCACAAAGAAAATCCAAACTGGTTTCATTCTTTAGTTTTGTGGGAATCTGAGCTCAAGCTACGACACGTAGTCCTTAATACACGACAATATCATGGAATATATTTGTCATTGTATCTTCGGTGTGTGAATGTTTGCACTGAATCATTATGGAATAACTGTGCATTTATTCGATATATTTTATGTATATACTTATTTTGGGAGCAGTTTTCCTTGTAGACATGTTTTTATATGGACAAAAGGGGTTAGATCAACGATTCTTTGTTCGTTCTCACTTTAAAAGGAAGTCCAGAAATTAATTCCCAAGTTAATTTTAAAATTGTATTAGTCTGTAGCTCAATGGTCCATTCCTCTGAGGCCCTTAACATCTTTGGAGGCAGAGGGAAAGTGGATACAATAGGAAGTATCCACTTACTATTGTATAGGAAGTAGTGGATACTTGCAGTAAGTTCAGTAGAACTTCAACTCTTTCGGTAGAACGGTTTCAACTCTTTTACCATGTCGTAGCTCAGTCGATTAAGGCAGCGTCTGGGATGCTCCCGGACGTAGGTTCGAATCCTCGTCACGGCTCTTGTGGATTTGTTCATTGATACATCACGTTATTGGGATTTGTGTGTGTAAAGTGGATACTAAGTTGTTGTTTTAGATTCAGCTACTCTGAACCAAAAGTTCCAAGCCGCACGGTCTATGGTGAACCCGGCGTACTCGCTGATTGATTGATTGATGAAGATTAAGCCACCCAAAAGGTGGCACGGCATGAATAGCCCGTAAGTGGAGGGATTTTTGAGCCATTACCAATATAAATAGATGATACTGGAGATCTGTGGAGGTGTGACTGCACCCTGCGTGACGGGAGATGTCTCCTGTAGGCGTACTCGCCTGGCACAGGAGCTTATATATCTGATTGAAGAAGATTAAGCCACCCAAGAGGTGGCACGGGCATGAATAGCCCGTAAGTGGTGGCCCTTTTGAGCTATTACCAGTATCATTAGCTGATACTGGAGATCTGTGGAGGTGCGACTGCACCCTGCGTGACGGGAGATGTCTCCCCCGTGTGTATAGCTGATGAACTGATACAGTATATATAAGTTGACCAGACCACACACTAGAAGGTGAAGGGACGACGACGTTTCGGTCCGTCCTGGACCATTCTCAAGTCGATTCAGTATACATAGTACAAGCCAGTATATATAACTGTGGGATGAGATTTAGTGAGATGTTACGCAGTCGATGTTGGCTCGGGCAGTAGGTGGAGGGAACTGGATGTTTTCTCCTGGTCGTGAGGTTGGTAGGATGTATACAATTGTAAGCTGGTTGATAATCGTTGGAGGAGTGTTTGATATGTAGTGCTTCGCCTATGTCTGATCTTCTATTTATGTTGTATCTCAATTATTTAGGTGGTCTTGGTCAGGATATCTTTAGTAATCTTGTTATATATCAAAGTTGTGCTCTTTGAAATAACCTTGTTGTTAGTGTGTCGTCAAGTGCTTTGAGAAAATTGGCGTGTCTATATATTGAGGTCGTTGGGGCTGGCCGTCCCGAAGTCTACATTGTGTCACGAAATAATTGTAAATAAGAAGCAATAAGATGCTTATCTTAACATACTAAGAAGGCTAGGTGAGGTCGGTGTTTTCTATGAAGCTTTTCAAGGTAAACTAAAATATTCACAATTAGTATGTCACATATGCACTTATTAAATAAGTCAATATTGACTAAAGCAAGTGCGAGAACGGGTTGCACTTTCATGGCATTTCACTTGGTGGTGGGAGAGGTTTTCAACAGCAACTTGGCGGTCTCCTTGCTTGTGTAGTAAATAGTGAGCTGAACCTTCTAGTTAGTGTCTGTAGGGATCACGTTTATCAATAATGTATTTCAGGACTCGTTCCGTTTTTTTTTTTTTTTTTAAAGGTTTGTGTTGAGTTTAATACTTGGAACAGATTTTGTAGTGGTGGATGAGTATGGTTTAAATTGAAATACTTCTGCAGTGTGCATCCTCTTATTGTCGCTGTATCTGTGTTTCTGAGGCTGCTAACTTGGACTTGGTGTAAAGAACCTGGGCAATGATAGATGTAAAAGATAGATGGATGCCTCCGGACGCAGGTTCGAATCCTCGTCACGGCCCTTGTGGATTTGTTCATTTGATGCATCACGTTAGTGTGATCTCTGTGTGTGATAGATGTAAAATTATCTTTTGGAGAGTTAATAGTTACAGTAATTTTTTTGCCTAAATGAAGAACCTAAAAAATGTAATAGGTGTACCATATTCCATAACATGGGAGAGGTTTCGAATGTGGAGTGTATTCTTGTATATATTTTCACATTGTATTTTCCGAAAATTCACATGGTAACCGAACTTTCCACGTTATCATCCTGAATCACTCGTCCGTCGAACGTCAGAGAAACCAGAGTACACAGGCTTGTGTTGATAGGATCACTTATGTGAATCGCTAACAACGACGACACGATAATTTCAGATTCATGGGTGCATGTATATGCAAATCGCATTCTTATCTTTACAAGATTGGTACCTTAAAGTGAAGGTAATTCCCATTTATGAAACTGGAAACCATTATATCTTAGAGGTGACATTGGCAAGTTTTTGTTGGAAAAAAACTAATAACAACTCTCTCGCTATGATACTTCATCTACCGTCCAAGGATATGGGCAGACAAAAAAAAAGACGTGCAACTTGTAAATTATTATATTACTTGGAGAGGGTTTCTTGAGTTGTTGTACTCCCCGAGCCCGGCCCGACTTGATAACTTCGTCCAACAGGCTGTTGCTTGGAGCGGCCCGCGGGCCCACATCAGCATGGTTGGTCTGGCACTTCTTGCAAGAACTTGTCTAAGTGTCTCTTAAATACTGTACATTCACCTTTGTTCCGGCAATTTTTATAATGCTTGAAGGGAGGGTGTTGAACAGCCATGGATCCCTGGTGTTAAGACAGTGTTCTCTGATTGTGCCTATGGCACCTCTACTCAATGATTCTATTCTGCGTTTCATTCCGTATCTTTTGCTCCAGTATGTTGTTGATCTACTGTGCACATTTGGGACATGTCCCTCCAATATCTTCCATGTATATATTATTTGATACCTTTCCCCCTGATAGTTCCCTTTCTCATCTCCTTTCCAGAGAGTACATTTTGAGAGCTTTGAGGCGGTCCCAATAATTCATGTGTTGTATCGTGTTGTATATGTTCTGTGTATTCTCTCTAATTCAGAGATCACTCCTGCTCTGAAAGGGGAAATGAATTCCGAGTAATACACTAGACGGGACAGCACCAGTAATTTAAATAGTATTATCATTGCTGTGGAATCTCTGGATTTGAATGTTCTCATAATCCATCCTTTTATTTTCCTGGCCGCCGCTATCCTCCTTTCTTTCTGTGAAGAGGTCTGATTGTGTCCTGTACCCTGTGTTTCGTTTATTAGGTGTAGAGAATAATCAACATCTTTGCTTTACTGGTCATGCAAAGACTGAATGTCTTCAGAGGATTGCAAATTTTTTGGATACAAAAGGGGTGTCCAACAAGAACCTTGTCTCACGATATGTCTAAAGCTGCTAAATAAAACAAAAGACAGTGCCACAAAATGCCACAAGTAAGTTAAGAATTAACTTAATCCACCCAACTCAATACCTTACATTCAGACTCCTAAGACAGAAGAGGTGTGGCTGATCTGGGTGTATTCTGCTAAGTCAACAAAATGCGTTCCCCACATATGCCTTTGTCTCTACAACCCTTTCCTCAAGAACAACATAAGAGGTACAGCTTGTGATGTTCCTTGAGCACAGACAGAGGTAAATAAGGGTAAGATTTTGGAACTAGAGACGCTTGTCAAGTAGTGTCTCAAAGGTGTCTTAGCACCATCGTTGTTCTTCACCGATGTAACTTACCGACCCGAAGAAATGAGCTCGAACGTGTCAATGTTAGCAGATGAGGCAAAACTAATTTGAAATATAAGAAAAGGAATAAGACTGAAAAATTGCAGGAATATTTGGACAAATTTCAGAAATAAAATAATAAGAGTGTAAAAATAATAATAATAAAGAGAAATAAAATAATAATATCGTGAATTGCTGGGTAGGGGACCAGGATATATTTGAATCCTTCGCCTTAATGCATTCGAATCATTCTTATTTTTTTTAACATTTGTCTTATTTGTCTACTCCTTTTATGATTAATCTTGAGGCTTATGCATTTTTTTGCACAATTTTCTTATGAAGTTTGCCATCAAATAACTACACTAGTTCTCATTTGATCATCATTATCAATTTGATGTATCATTTGATACGTGATTATTATATTTGTTAGGTGATACTTGTGTTAATTTGATGATTAAATTGTGTTGGTACACAAGGTTGATCGTGGATATTTAAATGGCGTGACGGGCTCCATAGGGTCCATTAATTGGTTTCCCATTAAACCTAATACCAGAGGCCCTCAGTCCCATTACTTGGTCTTCGAATATGAAGAGGAGAAAGCTTAACTAAGCTGTATCTTTAAGATTGTTTTGCTCGTCTAGCTTCGTTCTGTTACAAAAAAATAATGTATTACCTGCCAGAGGTAGTTAGAGAGATGTGCATTTATTTAGCGTCATGTTATCTGGGTTAATCCTTCGATTAGTATTTGTTGCTTGTTTTTTTTAGCCGTGAGTGGTGAGTGTGTGTCAGCAGTTATGTCCAAGCTGTCACCGCTGCGGTGCGGTGGGGCATCGACACGCTGAGTTGGTGACTGTATGGTTGTGTGTGTGAGAGAAGCAGCGTGTGTGTGTGTGTGTGTGTGTGTGTGTGTGTGTGTGTGTGTGTGAGAAGCGTGTGCGTGTGTGTGTGTGTGTGAGAAGCGTGTGTGTGTGTGTGTGAGAAGCGTGTGTATGTGTGTGTGTGTGTGTGAGAAGCGTGTGTGTGTGTGTGTGTGAGAAGCGTGTGTGTGTGTGAGAAGCGTGCGTGTGTGTGTGAGTGTGAGAGAGAAGCGTGCGTGTGTGTGTGTGTGAGAGAGAAGCGTGCGTATGTGTGAGAGAGAGAGAAAAAAAAGCGTGCGTGTGTGAGTGAGAAGCGTGCGTGCGTGTGTGAGTGAGAAGCGTGCGTGCGTGTGTGAGTGAGAAGCGTGCATGCGTGTGTGTGTATGTGAGTGAGTGAGTGAGAGAGAAGCGTGCGTGTGTGTGTATGTGAGTGAGAGAGAAGCGTGCGTGTGTGTGTGTATGTGAGTGAGTGAGAGAGAAGCGTGCGTGTGTGTGTGTGTGTATGAGTGAGAGAGAGAAGCGTGTGTGTGTTGGAAGGGAGGAGGGGGAGTGTTAGCGGTGGGGGAGGAGGGGGGGGGATAGTAATGGGTCGATACATGGGGAGGAAGGGGGGTGGTGGTGAGGGGGGGAGGAAGAAGGGGGCGACTGGAGCTCTGGAAAGTAACTGGACACATTCGGTCTCTGGGACGGCAGGGATTGGTTCACGTACATAGTCGCTCTCCTCCGTCGGGTATATTGTGTACGTATGGAGTCTTTCCAGCATATCGCGATTGTGTTTGTGGTGATACACTGGAATCTGGAAAATTATTAGTGTTTACTATTTATATATGAGACGTGGTGACATGTTCTTGCAGTCAAGTTTAGGCTGAAGGTTGAAATGGTGTATTGCTATTTAAAGTGTTTTTTTTTAATGACGTTTTTGTGAGGGTTTGATAAGTGTTGTGCAAGCGTGAGCGATCTTTGAGGATTACGGAGGATGCCGCCGCGGCGGGGAATTCTTCCAACTGCTGAAGACTTTCCTCCTTCAACATGTCCCTTACGTGTAATCTGCACTTGGAGCTACAGCTTCTATAAGCGGGTTATGATAAGCCGCTGTCTTCCTACCTACGACGCTGGATTTTTAATGCGGAGAAACTGTAGTGTGGATGTATTAATCACGTTATCTATAGCATTGGAATTGTTTGACAGGCAAATGCTTTTCGCATAAATTCGCGCAATATTTACATTAAATCAGGATATAAAAGTATAGTTTAGCTATAGTATTTACTGATGATGGGTAGCTATAGGGGAAGAAGTGAGTTGTAAGGAGTTAGCATGCTCGTACGGTTATATAAAGTCCACTACGGGCTCACCATAGCCCGTGCTACTTGGAACTTTCTGTTCCAAGTAGCGAATCTTAAACAACAACTGTACGGTTGCTGGATTAATCTTGTCCCTGGCGGAATCTTTGTGCTGGATTTTGTTGCTTCTGAAAATCATTGTTGGCTTCGTTTCGCTGCTCTGAAACACACGTCTCATTGTTTGGAAAATCTATTACGAAAATTCTTAGGCTGTGTTTTATTCCATGAAATTTAACCAAATTCGTTTATATTTCATAACATTTTAATACTGTGAAATAAACTATTGTCCCATATATATGTTAGTTTCGATACTGCTACTATATCAGTTTGTTCTGTAAGCGATATGACAACATTTATTAAAAAAGTTGTGTGTGTGTGTGTGTGTGTGTGTGTGTGTGTGTGTGTGTGTGTGTGTGTGTGTGTGCGTGCGTGCGTGTGTGCGTGCGTGTGCAAGAGTGAGTTGAGACGTTGAACAAATGTGTTGGCGGACAGTTGAAACAGTTGACTGGGGTTGTGATCGCTCCCAACACACAGGTGTTTGTGCCTAGCAGTCACATGTGTACACATGTACCACAGGTGTGCGCGCGCGTTCAAAAGATCCTCTGATGAGCAGAAATGAAAAAGAGAGACTCTGGAAACTGGTTAAATTTGTCTGAAAACTTCTGAGGAAATTGTGAACTATTGAAATTTTCTAAACTAGTGCATTCCCCCAAGATAATTGGCGAACAAGTGTATACCCCCGAGATAATTGGCGAACTAGTGTATACCCCCGAGATAATTGGCGAACTAGTGTATACCCCCGAGATAATTGGCGAACTAGTGTATACCCCCGAGATAATTGGCGAACTAGTGTATACCCCCGAGATAATTGGCGAACTAGTGTATACCCCCAAGATAATTGGCGAACTAGTGTATACCCCCGAGATAATTGGCGAACTAGTGCATCCCCCCGAGGTAATTGGCGAACTAGTGTATACCCCCGAGATAATTGGCGAACTAGTGTATACCCCCGATGTAATTGGCGAACTAGTGCATTCCCCCCCGAGATAATTGGCAAACTAGTGTATACCCCCAAGGTAATTGGCGAACTAGTGTATACCCCCGAGGTAATTGGCGAACTAGTGTATACCCCCGAGATAATTGGCGAACTAGTGTATACCCCCCGAGATAATTGGCGAACTGGGTCATTCCCCTGAGATAATTGGCGAACTGGGGCATTCCCCCGAGATAATTGGCGAACTATTGTATACCCCCGAGATAATTGGCGAACTATTGCATACCCCCGAGATAATTGGCGAACTATTGCATACCCCCGAGATAATTGGCGAACTATTGTATACCCCCGAGATAATTGGCGAACTAGTGTATACCCCCGAGATAATTGGCGAACTAGTGTATACCCCCCGAGATAATTGGCGACCTAGTGTATACCCCCGAGATAATTGGCGAACTAGTGCATTCCCCTGAGATAATTGGCGAACTGGGGCATTCCAACCCAGAAAATTGCTTAACATTATCATTTTCATCATAAACTGTGATAATAGGTGAAATTGGACACTCCATTAACCAGAATTTAGCTGGAATAGGGTTGCTCTAGAATATACATTGGAAAAATAATGCTATGTCTCAGGAAAACGCGTGGATGAGCTAGTGAGTTGCGTCTAGAAAATGCGGCGATGAACTAGTGCGTTGCGTCTAGAAAATACGACGATGAACTAGTGCGGTGCATCTAGAAAATACGGCGATGAACTAGTGCGGTGCGTCTAGAAAATACGACGATGAACTAGTGCGGTGCATCTAGAAAATACGGCGATGAACTAGTGCGTTGCGTCTAGAAAATACGGGATGAACTAGTGCGGTGCATCTAGAAAATACGGCGATGAACTAGTGCGTTGCGTCTAGAAAATACGGCGATGAACTAGTGCGTTGCGTCTAGAAAATACGGCGATGAACTAGTGCGTTGCGTCTAGAAAATACGGGATGAACTAGTGCGTTGCGTCTAGAAAATACGGGATGAACTAGTGCGTTGCGTCTAGAAAATACGGGATGAACTAGTGCGTTGCATCTAGAAAATACGCCAATGAATTAGTACGTTACACCAAGAAAATACGAAGAACTAGTGCGGTGCGTCTCGAAAATACGACGATGAACTAGCGCGTTACATCTAGAAAATACGGAGAACTAGTGCGGTGCGTCTAGAAAATACGACGATGAACTAGCGCGTTACATCTAGAAAATACGGAGAACTAGTGCGGTGCGTCTAGAAAATACGAAGATGAACTAGCGCGTTACATCTAGAAAATACGGAGAACTAGTGCGGTGCGTCTAGAAAATACGACGATGAACTAGCGCGTTACATCTAGAAAATACGGAGAACTAGTGCGGTGCGTCTAGAAAATACGACGATGAACTAGCGCGTTACATCTAGAAAATACGGAGAACTAGTGCGGTGCGTCTAGAAAATACGACGATGAACTAGCGCGTTACATCTAGAAAATACGGAGAACTAGTGCGTTGCGTCTAGAAAATACGGGATGAACTAGTGCGTTGCATCTAGAAAATACGCCAATGAATTAGTACGTTACACCAAGAAAATACGAAGAACTAGTGCGGTGCGTCTCGAAAATACGACGATGAACTAGCGCGTTACATCTAGAAAATACGGAGAACTAGTGCGGTGCGTCTAGAAAATACGGGGATGAACTAGTGCGTTAAATAAACTCTTGACAAACCGTTAAGACATTCACTTAAACACTACATTATTAAATGTGAAATTAAAAATTTTTTTTTAGACCTCCTGGCCTATTGTACAATCAACCATATAACTATCTAATTGATTCTTGTATATCGGAAGACATCCTAACAATTTATCCTGAATTTTCTTATCTATGTTAAAGGAGGAGGAACGGAAAAGGGAGAAAAGAACGACATTTTTGTCCATTCTTTATGATATTGAGTAAAAGTTTGCATTTACAAATTCAAAATTAGAAATGTGTAATATCTGACGTAGTAGATTGTGACCCCATGAAATATATATGGTCCATAGTGTGTGTGTGTGTGTATATGTCGTACCTAGTAGCCAGAACGCACTTCTCAGCCTACTATGCAAGGCCTGATTTGCCTAATAAGCCAAGTTTTCATGAATTAATGTTTTTTCGACTACCTAACCTAACTTTTTCAACTACCTAACCCAACCTAACCTATAAAGATAGGTTAGGTTAGGTAGGGTTGGTTAGGTTCGGTCATGTATCTACGTTAAGGTACGACATATATATATATATATATATATATATATATATATATATATATATATATATATATATATATATATATATATACTATATAATGTATGTGCGATTTTTGTCGTGAGTGGCAGTGAATACGAACATCATTTTACAACAGTTTTACATAAATTTGGTCAATAAAGAGGTTAATTATTGACCTTATTTCATTATTATTATTATCACTATCATCATTTCATTGACTTGTATAAAATGCTTTTTAGAAAGTCATTAACACATGTATTGCGATACATATATTACCCCATGTTTAGACTTTTCTGAAATTGATCAGAATCTGACTTTCAAGACAGCAATATTGAGACTACACGCATCCCATATAAACGAGTGGCGCGTTTAAGAGAAAGAAAAGTGTAGATATGACAGATTGGATCTTAAGAATTTGGTGAGGGGGAAATTAATATGTAGAGTTTGAGAGCAGTTTGAGTAGTTAGTGTGTTGGTTTAGTCTTGCCTGCTGCTGTAGGCTTTGTAGGTGTTAGCTCGCATTACCGGAAACTATCCTTAGTGGCAGCCGAGCGGACAGCACGCTGGACTTGTGATCCTGTGGTCCCGGGGTCGATCCCGGGCGCCGGAGAGAAATAATGGGCAGAGTTTCTTTCACCCTATGCCCCTGTTACCTAGCAGTAAAATAGGTACCTGGGTGTTGGTCAGCTGTCACGGGCTGCTTCCTGGGGGTGGAGGCCTGGTCGAGGACCGGGCCGCGGGGACACTAAAGCCCCGAAATCATCTCAAGATAGTGGGTTTTGTTCCTTGGCAAATGATTTGTATACAAGTTCACAAAATGGGAAATAGGAATATTATTTGAAAATGAACTCGACAGAGGCATTGGAAGCTTAGAGAGATTTTGTTTACAAGATCAGGTTTTGAAGTTATATTTCCTATTTCTAAATTTTGTTTCTACTGTATTAATTTATATTAATAGTTTAAAAAAGTAAAGCCATAGCATAAACTTTGTGTAATTTTGGGGAATAGGTTTAACCAATTAGTGTCTAACTGTTTTTGTAACTACGGTTAAGTAGGGAGCCGGTCGGCCGAGCGGACAGCACGCGGGACTTGTGATCCTGTGGTCCTGGGTTCGATCCCAGGCGCCGGCGAAACAATGGGCAGAGTTTCTTTCACCCTATGCCCCTGTTACCTAGCAGTAAATTAGGTACCTGGGTGTTAGTCAGCTGTCACGGGCTGCTTCCTGGGGGTGGAGGCCTGGTCGAGGACCGGGCCGCGGGGACACTAAAGCCCCGAAATCATCTCAAGATAACCTCAAGATAATGAGGACTTAAGTTTGTACACCATTGGTTTTACCGAATTAGGTTGGACAGCGGACAGAACACTGGATGCGTGATCCTGTGGTCCCGGGTTCGATCCCGGGCTCCGGCGAGAAACAGTGAGCAGAGTTTCTTTCACCCTTAGATGCCCCTGTTACCTAGCAGTAAATAGGTTCCTGGGTGTTAGTCAGCTGTCACGGGTTGCTTCCTGGGGGTAGAGGCCTGGTCGAGGACCGGGCCGCGGGGACACTAAACCCCGAAATCATCTCAAGATAACCTCAAGATAACGGTGAGGAAGTGGATGGTTGGTGTGAGTGAAGCAGTTAAAGTGAGAGACATGAATGACCACGTCCGCGCGTTTCATCATAATTAGTATTAATGGGGTTTATGTCCAGCAAGTGTAAGTGATATACACACACACACACACACACACACACACACACACGCACGCGCGCGCAGCCACAAAGAGAAAAAAAGGTGGGAAGCTGGCGTTCATACGCATATGATTCTCCAACCCCCTGTACCCACAGCCCCTCATTTTTTATCCCCTGTTTTTTCCACTCGTTCATCATGCCTACACCCCCTCCCCCCCCCCTGCACCCCTTCCCTCCCCCCTGCACCCCTTCCCTCCCCCCTGCACCCCTTCCCTCCCCCCTGCACCCCTTCCCTCCCCCTGCACCCCTTCCCTCCCCCTGCACCCATTCCCTCCCCCTGCAGCCCTTCCTTCCCCCTGCAGCCCTTCCTTCCCCCTGCACCCCTTCCCTCCCCCTGCACCCCTTCCCTCCCCCTTCACCCCTTCCCTCCCCCCTGCACCCATTCCCTCTCCCTGCAGCCCTTCCTTCCCCCTGCACCCCTTCCCTCCCCCCTGCACCCCTTCCCTCCCCCCTGCACCCCCTTCCCTCCCCCCTGCACCCCATTCCCTCCCCTTGCACCCCTTCCCTCCCCCCTGCACCCCTTTCCTCCCCCCTGCACCCATTCCCTCCCCCTACCCCAGCACCCCTTCCCTCCCCTAGCACTCCTTCACCCTCCCCCTGCACCCCTTCCCTCCCCCTGCACCCCTTCCCCCTTACACACACTACCCCTACACTCCCTCACACACCAACATCCCCTCACCTCCTCGCTCCATTCACAATTTCTAAACAGTTACTTACAGCAGCAGCATAGGAACACTTTACTGAAAAATGTTACCTAAGGTGGGATAAGGCTAGGCAGCGTGAGGGGCAGTGTACCAAATGAGTTGGGGCTGGGGGGGAAGGATGGGATTAGGGACGGGACGGGGGAGGGGGGAGGATTGATACCCAACCACTTGGACAGGTCGGGGATTGAACGCCGACCTGCTGGGGGGGGTGGGTGGTGAGGGGGAGGAGTTGTAGAGAGAGAGAGAGTAGTGGTTGTAGAGGAGGGAGGCTGGTGGTCGCCAGGCAACGAACTGGTGGAATAGCTGTCGTTACCTAGGCAACGCAGCACGTGACCCCCATGCCACTGACGCTCCCCTCTTACCCCCTCCCCTTTCCCCCCTTTGTCCGCCCCCCCTCCCCTCCTGCCACGCCCCATCACAACACTGACAATCATATTTGCATCCTATTTACACCCCGTCGTGTACTTGTGCATAGCGATGCCTCTCTGATCATTAGTGTTTAGGCCATCTATTGGCTGACCTTTGGAAGGCGATTTGGCACTCTTGAATGCCGAAGAATCTGCAAAAATCTGAACTTTTCGGTTATGCCACAATTCGTTTTGTCTTTGATCCAAGGGGTTTAAGCTTAAATTGGAAAGGCTATTTATTACGGGCTTGGTAAAGGTTGCTGGCCTAACCTAACCTTTTTATCTATTGATTGTTTTATTTTTTTGACGTTTATAGTTGTGTGAAAGTTGGGAATGGAGAGGTGGCTACTGTTTCATTCAGTGCATTCATTTGTTGACTTCTCGTACCACGTGCGAATGTTTCTTTGCGTTTCTTAAACTTGTTTTAAGTTTTCAGTTTCTACCTCTCCTGTCCTGTTCTATTTTCTCTGATTAGAATGTGTGTTTTTGTCCACTTTTCTATTTACCTCAGTAGCATATGTAGTGATTAAAAGTGTCAAATATTAGGGGGTTTCCCGGTTTTCCTCATGTCTTCTCATTCGGTTACCATACTACTTGTGTTAAGGAGGAATGTATATGTTTATCTCTCAGAATGTTTGGTAATATGTTTATTGTTTGTGATGTGTATGTATGTATGTATTAACACGATGTACTGAACGGGGTGAGAATAGCTTGAGCTACCTCATCCCTTTGTGTGTATTTTACCTCAATAAACTTATTTCAATTTCAACCTGATCATTATTATTATATAATGTTTTTTGTCGGCTGTTTTTAAATCTTCTTCCGTATATATAATATTCGGATCGAGCGTTTGTCTTAAAATTGACAGTGCGTGACGCGCTCTTCATTCTCGGTGAAAGTTATGGAGGTACAAGTGAAATTTGTCTAAGATTTAATGAGAATGAGGTACATTGTTAATTCATCTATTTGAACAATCGTATACAGAGATGCCTGTCATTGGTGGGTTGTGTTCGGTATTGATTGTTGCCGCCGGAGGCGGATAGTTCATTGTGCACCCCATACTCATCCTGTGAGCGGTAGCGCAAAAAGGATTACGGAGCGCTCAAAATGTGTTTTATCAGACCTCAACGGAGATTATTACATTAACAATTTCATCTATCATTCATGTGTGAGATTCGGTGGTGGGGGGGGGGGGGTGGCACCTCTTCCTGGGGTGGTGGGGGGGGGGGGGGGGGTGTGGCACCTCTTGCTGGGGTGGTGGTTGGTGTGGCACCTCTTGCTGGGGTGGGTGGGGTGTGTGGCACCTCTTGCTGGGGTGGTGGGGGGTGTGGCACCTCTTGCTGGGGTGGTGGGGGGTGTGGCACCTCTTGCTGGGGTGGTGGGAGGGTGTGGCACCTCTTGCTGGGGTGGTGGGGGGGTGTGGCACCTCTTGCTGGGGTGGTGGGTGTGTGTGGCACCTCTTGCTGGGGTGGGTGGGGTGTGTGGCACCTCTTGCTGGGGTGGTGGGGGGGTGTGTGGCACCTCTTGCTGAGGTGGTGGGGGGTGTGGCACCTCTTGCCGGGGTGGTGGGGGGGGTGTGTGGCACCTCTTGCTGGGGTGGTGGGGGGGTGTGTGGCACCTCTTGCCGGGGAGGTGGGTGCACGGGATATGTTTGACCAAGTACAGGGAGTTTGAGTATAGAGAAAGACACACTAACAGTTGCAGAGGGAAACTGGGAACCAGTAATATTGCATCAGGGTCGAGGCCGGATCAGAAGTACATTAACGATATTGGAATTGATGTAAAGAGTTTTATTTTGAATTTGGGAGTTTCCTTATGATTTGTAAATCATCCAGAATATTGCTTCAGTATTTGTAGAGTGCTATAGGCACTTTTTAGGAGACTTGAAGACTTAGTTACTGTATAATGACGGTTTCAACGTTGTGCTCCGGTTGAATATGATGGAACATTCTCTCTATTGTGTCTGATTAGCCTCTGGTTGTGGGGGAAATGGTGATTGAAATAAGTTTATTGAGGTAAAATACACACAAAGGGATGAGGTAGCTCAAGCTATTCTCACCTTGAATTTGACTAGCATCATTGATATTTTGTCCGATGATGGTTAGGAAAGGCTTCAATATATTTGTTCAATCAACTTACTGTAAAAAGAATTGGCAGTACCTATGACGCAGTAGTAACACATTCGTCTCACGCTTTGCTAGCGATTTGGCCTGGGTTCGTATCCTGGCCGGGGTCGAATTAACTAGGCACCAATCCTTAACTGTACGCCTCTGTTCACCCAGCAGTGATTGGGTACCTGGTTGCTAAACGATTGGCGGGTCATATTCGAGAGAAACTATTGGGCAAGGCTTACCATGAGCTTTCCTAAAAGCCAATGGGAAATCAATATGGGAAAGCTATCAGTCTGCAGGTCTTGGCCTGCTAACAGGAGTCAGCAGTCGTCTGTTCCTATACCCACGTGTTAAAAAACAAAAAGTTCAAAGCATGTCTCTTCGGCCGAATGTGTTAATCTGCTTTATTGGATTACTTGAAGTTCATCTTAAACACTCCACTGACCTTAGGCTCTTACCCTCCGAATTAATCAAATTGAAAATAAACATAATACAATAAGCACAATACATAATACAATAAGCACAATACATAATACAATAAGCACAATACTGTGTTTTAACATAACGTCAAAAGTTGTGAGCGGGGCACTTGATCTATTTATACAAGAAGTTTACAGAGAATTATATAAACTATGAACAAATCTACAAGGGCCGTGACGAGGATTCGAACCTGCGTCCGGGAGCATCCCAGACACTGCCTTAATCGACTGAGTTACGACAGGGTTAAAAAATTAACCCTGTCGTAGTTCAAATTTGTTCATTTGATGCATCACGTTAGTGTAATCTCTGTGTGTATATAAACTATATATATATATATATATATATATATATATATATATATATATATATATATATATATATATATATATATATATATATATATATATATATATATATATAGTATTTCCCTTGTAAAAAAATTCATGTAAATATGATCTTTGTATATTAATAATGAAAGCAAACTTGTATACAAGAGGTGTATGCCATCCCATATGTGAAGGAGGAACGCACCACTCACTCTACACTCTCGTTTGTGGCTGACATAGATGGAATGGGATGGTGGGAGGGAGATGGGATGGGTTGGGTTGGTGGGAGGGAGATGGGATGGGTTGGGTTGGTGGGAGGGAGGGTTGCAGTAGCAGGTGGTGGTGACAGACCCATCAACAGTGACGGCAGGTGTGGACACAGTGCAGGTGGCGATAAACCGTGCAAGATGGTTGGTCTGGTCAGTGGCAGGTGGTGATAGTGTCAGTCAAGGCTGTCAGCTCCCTTGTCACTCACACAGTAATAGTGGCGACTGTGTACTGGTTATTGTGAACTGTCACGGGGTAGTGTTGTTGTTGTTGTTCCCCACCAGGGGTCAGATTCACGAAGTAGTTACGCAAGCACTTATGAACCTGTATATCTTTTCTCAATCTTTGGCGGCTTTGTTTACATTTATTAAACAGTTAATGAGCTACGAAGCACCAGGAGGCTGTTTATAACAATAACAACAGTTGATTGGCAAGTTTTACTGCTTGTAAACTGTTTAATAAATGTAACCAAAGCCGTCAAAGATTGAGGAAAGATGTACACGTTTGTAAGTGCTTGCGTAACTGCTTCGTGAATCTGGACACAGATTCACGAAGCAATTATGCAAGCACTTAAGAAACCAGAGGCCTAAACTGGGGGTTGGGGTGAGGGAACGATAAGGGGTTCAAATATGTAATTATTTTAGTGTTTTGCAATGTTTGTGGATTCGTTGGAAGAAATAAAGGTTGGGGCTTAGCTAATGTTGAATGTGCTAACACATTATTTCGTAACATGAGGTTACGAAATTTACGAAATTGGTTTTGAATATGCAGCAGGAAACCTACTTCATATAATTTGTTCTTTTGTGTTGTGATTTTGTTCTCCATCCTGTCATAACATTTTGTTGACAACGGAAATATTCTAGAACTTCGAATCTACATTTTCTTGTCTTTCACTCAAGGCTGGAAAGTCTCAGGCGAGCAGTGAACGTTGTTGTTGTTGTTTAAGATTCGCTACCTGGAACCAAAAGTTCCAAGTAGCACGGGCTATGGCGAGCCCGTAGTGGTGTTAAAAGAGCAGTGCACCTTGCTAAGGCTTTGACGTGATAACGATTCCTGTTGTGCATTTTGGTAGTGGTTGTCATCTATACATTGTGGCTGGCCATGTGCGGAGGAGTGTGGTAGAGAAGCCTTATTCCTGACTAGTGGCTGCCACAACCACCACCACTCTATCCCCCCTCCTCTAACCCCACCCCCTCTAACCCCACCCCCTCTAACCCCACCCCCTCTGTTCCCCCCCCCCTACCATAACCCCACACCCTCTGCCCCCCCCTACCCTAACCCCACCCCCTCTGCCCCCCCTACCCTAACCCCACCTTCTCTGTCCCCCCCCTACCCTAACTCCACCCCCTCTATGCCCCCCTCTATTCCTCTCACCTCCCTCCCCTCACCCCGTCCCTTTATTTTCCCTAACCCCTTCCCTTTATTATTAACATGTAAGTTCACGTTAAGCAGTTGTTCATACTTGGCAGGTTGGGTAGTTGTTATACATCACAGTTCATAGACTGTTTCAGGAACTGCTGTTGCTGCAGTTCTCGTATTGACAATGTATAATAAATCTATAATAGACTGGATCTGGGAGATGTCCTTAAGGAATTTATGGATGATCCCTTACTCGACTCTCTCATTCCCTGCCCCACATGCAACCCGTTCTCGCACTTTCGTATAGTCAGTATTGACTTATTAAATACGTGCATATGTGCAACCCGTTCTCGCACTTTCGTATAGTCAGTATTGACTTATTAAATACGTGCATATGTGACATACTAAACATACTAGTTTACCTTGAAAAGCTTCATAGAAAACACCGACCTTACCTAACCTTCTAAGTATGTTAAGATAATTGTAATTACGAAGCAATAAGATGCTTATCGTAACATAATAAGAACGTTAGTTAAGGTCGGTGTTTTCTATGAAGCTTTTCAAAGTAAACTAGTATGTTTAGTATGTCACATGCACGTATTTAATAAGTCAATATTGACTAAGAAAGTGCGAGAATCATTGATATTTTGGTCAGGGTTCATTTGGGTCGCTCCACTGTTGAGTTCTCTTCTTCCTCTCTTCTTAAAGAAGTCGCAGGAGACAGCTATTCCTGGAAGCAAGTTATCTCTCTTGACAGACTGCCCAGGTGAGCACTTGACTCCCTAATCACGCACCTGTTCTTTGGCGAGAGGTCTCGAGTGAACGTGAGAGTTCTCGGGTGTGCACTCGTGGGAGAGTGCACTATGTGTGTATATGTGAGTGATTAATTGTTGGTTGTTATAACGTGTATTAGCCTGTCAAGCTCCCTCGGACTTGGAGCCCAAGTGGACACGGTTATTCCTGTCAAGGTCTGGTTGCAACCCGTTCTCGCAAATTCGTAAAGTCAATATTGACTTATTAACTACGTGCATAGGTGATATACTAAACATAATAGATACCCCTAAAAAGATTCATAGAAAACACCGACCTTACCTAACCTTGTTAGTATCTTAAGATAAGCATCTTATTGCTTCGTAATTACAATTATTACTTAACCTATACCTATTATAGGTTAGGTAATAATTGTAATTACGAAGCAATAAGATGCTTATCTTAAGATACTAACAAGGTTAGGTAAGGTCGGTGTTTTCTATGAATCTTTTTAAGGGTATCTATTATGTTAAGTATGTCACCTATGCACATATTTAATAAGTCAATATTGACTTATTAAATTTGCGAGAACGGGTTGCTGGACGCGGCATTACAGTCCAGACCTTGACAGGAATGAGTTTCAGGTGGGAAGTAGTGTGTGTGTGTGTGTGTGTGTGTGTGTGTGTGTGTGTGTGTGTGTGTGTGTGTGTGTGTGTGTGTGTGTGTGTGTGTGATTACCTAAGTGTAGTTACAGGATGAGAGCTACGCTCGTGGTGTCCCGTCTTCCCAGCACTCTTTGTCATATAACGCTTGGATTCCTCGGGGTGGGACTTGATCTTCAGATCTAAGAACACGAGGCAGTCGCTCTATCAACTGTACTAAGGCGTCCCACGTGTGTGTGTGTGTGTGTGTGTGTGTGTGTGTGTGTGTGTGTGTGTGTGTGTGTGTGTGTGTGTGTGTGTGTGTGTGTGTGTGAGAGAAGTGAAAATTGGACTGGGTTGAGATGTCCCAAAGGGAATGGCGTAGTAATCCACTTGATTGGTTTGGAACGGCGATGCATCGCCACCTCCCTCACAATATCTTGCTCCAAACCTTGATGAAAACGGTCTGGAAACCTACCTGCATTATTCACACTGCTCTTACCACTACTGCAGTGCGACACTTCAATGTGTCTTTGTCTTCACTCATTCTTATTCCTTGTGAATTAACACAGGTACTCGCACACTCATTGAGTGCAAACAATATAACCAACTTATAAGTAGTTTAACCTCTTGCTAGTAAACTTGTTTAAGCAATATCACTTGAGCTTAGTCGTCGACCAAATTTAGATATAATCCCTCCAGTCCGTCTTCAAAAAGTGTTCTCCCACTTTGGAGAACCCCACTGTGGAGGGGCCTCGTAGCCTGGTGGATAGCGCGCAGGACTCGTAATTCTGTGGCGCGGGTTCGATTCCCGCACGAGGCCGATACAAATGGGCAAAGTTTCTTTCACCCTGAATGCCCCTGTTACCTAGCAGTAAATAGGTACCTGGGAGTTAGTCAGCTGTCACGGGCTGCTTCCTGGGGGTGGAGGCCTGGTCGAGGACCGGGCCGCGGGGACACTAAACCCCGAAATCATCTCAAGATAACCTCCCTATCAGTTATATATAAATCCAGTCCTTGTGGTGCTGTCGCCGCGTGTGTACGGTTAAAGCTTCCTCACTGCCTATGTATCTTGAGGTTATCTTGAGGTTATCTTGAGATGACTTCGGGGCTTTTAGTGTCCCCGCGGCCCGGTCCTCGACCAGGCCTCCTCCCCCAGGAAGCAGCCCGTAGCAGCTGTCTAACACCCAGGTACCTATTTTACTGCTAGGTAACAGGGGGCATAGGGCGAAAGAAACTCTGTCCATTGTTTCTCGCCGGCGCCTGGGATCGAACCCAGGACCACAGGATAACAAGTCCCGCGTGCTGTCCGCTCGGCCGACCGGCTCCCTGTATCCCCCATAAATATGCTCGAGGGATTGAACTCTCTCCTGGAAGCCAAAGGTTTTATTGAAAAGTCGCCTTTACGGCTGCCTTTCAATAAATGCAATTCATGTTTATCGTCGTATTATTTGTTTAAGTTGTCTATTAAATGCTCTGAAGTCTCTTTCACTATTCCATTTTATTCGAATATGTCCCGGTCATTTTTTGTCTAAAACCATATCATATTGACTATTTATAATGCATTTGTAGGTATTTCGGGGTCTTCCTGCAACCATTTTGTTAGAATGTTCATTATCCGCACACGAGTTAATACAGGTTCCTGAGCACACCTCAAAGGTGTGCGCAAAACATACACACCCACAATATTTTTTGAGATATTGCCTTTATTGAAAGGCAGCCGTAAAGGCGGCTTTGGTGGTCTTTATCAGTCTCCGTGGTGCAGTGGTAAGACACTCGCCTGGCGTTCCGCGAGCGCTTTGTCATGGGTTCGTATCCTGCACGCGGACCTGGCCGCGGGGACACTAAAAAGCCCCTAAATCATCGCCGCATCCTTGAGAACAACTGCTCTTGGAGAACCCCTCAATAAGCCTAACAGACTTTTAGTCCCAATAAATGTAAAAAAAAAACACACTCCTAATTCGCCTGTTTTATTGTTAAGACTTGGGTCTCTTTGAGCTACTTCACACACTTTCCTGTCGTTGGGTATAAATATGCCAAAGCCACATTCTTAGTTTCATCACTTGATTCTTGGTTGGTGTTTTTTCATGTGGTTAATTTCATTTTTTTTTGTTTATTTTGGACCGGGGGGGAGTTTTATTGGGCAGCGTCACTCATCCTGTGAGTGGACACACCGCCATAGTGACAGTATTGGGCAGCGTCACTCATCCTGTGAGTGGACACACCGCCATAGTGACAGTATTGGGCAGCGCCACTCATCCTGTGAGTGGACACACCGCCATAGTGACAGTATTGGGCAGCGTCAGTCATCCTGTGAGTGGACACACCGCCATAGTGACAGTATTGGGCAGCGTCACCCATCCTGTGAGTGGACACACCGCCATAGTGACAGTATTGGGCAGCGTCACTCATCCTGTGAGTGGACACACCGCCATAGTGACAGTATTGGGCAGCACCACTCATCCTGTGAGTGGACACACCGCCATAGTGACAGTATTGGGCAGCGTCACTCATCCTGTGAGTGGACACACCGCCATAGTGACAGTATTGGGCAGCACCACTCATCCTGTGAGTGGACACACCGCCATAGTGACAGTATTGGGCAGCGTCACTCATCCTGTGAGTGGACACACCGCCATAGTGACAGTATTGGGCAGCGTCACTCATCCTGTGAGTGGACACACCGCCATAGTGACAGTATTGGGCAGCGTCACTCATCCTGTGAGTGGACACACCGCCATAGTGACAGTATTGGGCAGCGCCACTCATCCTGTGAGTGGACACACCGCCATAGTGACAGTATTGGGCAGCGTCACTCATCCTGTGAGTGGACACACCGCCATAGTGACAGTATTGGGCAGCGTCACTCATCCTGTGAGTGGACACACCGCCATAGTGACAGTATTGGGCAGCGCCACTCATCCTGTAAGTGGACACACCGCCATAGTGACAGTATTGGGCAGCGTCACTCATCCTGTGAGTGGACACACCGCCATAGTGACAGTATTGGGCAGCGTCACTCATCCTGTGAGTGGACACACCGCCATAGTGACAGTATTGGGCAACGTCACTCATCCTGTGAGTGGACACACCGCCATAGTGACAGTATTGGGCAGCGCCACTCATCCTGTGAGTGGACACACCGCTATAGTGACAGTATTAGGCAGCGCCACTCATCCTGTGAGTGAACACACCGCCATAGTGACAGTATTGGGCAGCGCCACTCATCCTGTGAGCGAACACACCGCCATAGTGACAGTATTGGGCAGCGCCACTCATCCTGAGTGAACACACCGCCATAGTCACAGTATTGGGCAGCGCCACTCATCCTGTGAGTGGACACACCGCCATAGGGACAGTATTAGGCAGCGTCACTCATCCTGTAAGTGGACACACCGCCATAGTGACAGTATTGGGCAGCGCCACTCATCCTGTGAGTGAACACACCGCCATAGTGACAGTATTGGGCAGCGCCACTCATCCTGTGAGTGAACACACCGCCATAGTGACAGTATTGGGCAGCGCCACTCATCCTGTGAGTGAACACACCGCCATAGTGACAGTATTGGGCAGCGCCACTCATCCTGTGAGTGAACACACCGCCATAGTGACAGTATTGGGCAGCGCCACTCATCCTGTGAGTAAACACACCGCCATAGTGACAGTATTGGGCAGCGCCACTCATCCTGTGAGTGGCCACACCGCCATAGTAGCATGTACAACACTCCCCAATAGGAAGAAAACCCGCTGGGTTGTTCATCCTGTCACTTGTACCCAGACACAGCTGGCACTTGCTTAACTGTCTGAACCGGACAGTCATATCAAACCAAATGATCAACATTTGCCAACGCCGTAAAATTCACGTTTGTGAGCCATATGGATTGGCTGTCTGTTTTATCTAGCATTGTCATTTTTCTCCAACTTCCACCCTTGCCTGATCAGTAGGCAAACTGCGTGTGCGCGTACCCACCTATTCGCCTCTTATGAGGCCATATCAGGCCTCACATCTCGCCTCTCTGGCATTTGTAATGAAATGATTCGGTTATCTAATTCTAATTTTGTTTGCGTATAGAATAGTGCGTAATTAGCATCAAGCATTTTATTTAACGCATTTCATTTGTTTTGAATAACTACTTGATACATAAATTTTATATTAAATTTGTGATATAATTTCGTGTATTCACCTATTTGTGCTTGCGGGAGTTGAACTTCGGCTCTTAGGACACGCCTTTGAACTGTTAATACAGGTTCCTGAGCTTATTGGGGCTCTTATCGTATGTAAGTTTGAAGCTGTGTATGGAGTTGGCCTCCATCACATCATTTTCTCATTCATTCCATTTGTTAACTACTGATACACACTCACTCACTCACTCACTCACTCACTCACTCACTCACTCACTCACTCACTCACACTCACTCTCACACTCTCTCTCTCTCTCTCTGTGTTTAATCAATTACCTTAGAGATTTACATCATTGTAAAGCACTCCTGAACTGCCTTACAGATCATTGAAAGGTAGTTACTAATTACAGATTGCCGAGCTATTGAATCTCTTATGATGATGAGTAGGGACCAAGAATACAGTGTATTCCCTCTCCTCTGTATCGCTTTGCTGCGGGTGGAGAAGGAAGTGTAGAATACCGTCGATGTGGTTGCAAAATGTATATTCTGTTCAGTATACGAAGATTAATGTTTCTGGGAGCTGTATGCGGATTTAGTCTTGGATCTCGCGACCCATATTAACATGTCATGATTCTCAGAATCTTACATAGGTTCTCGGTGTGTCTTGCATAGATTCTCGGTGTGTCTTGCATAGATTCTCGGTGTGTCTTGCATAGGTTCTCGGTGTGTCTTGCATAGGTTCTCGGTGTGTCTTGCATAGATTCTCGGTGTGTCTTGCATAGATTCTCGGTGTGTCTTGCATAGATTCTCGGTGTGTCTTGCATAGATTCTCGGTGTGTCTTGCATAGATTCTCGGTGTGTCTTGCATAGATTCTCGGTGTGTCTTGCATAGATTCTCGGTGTGTCTTGCATAGATTCTCGGTGTGTCTTGCATAGATTCTCGGTGTGTCTTGCATAGATTCTCGGTGTGTCTTGCATAGATTCTCGGTGTCTTGCATAGATTCTCGGTGTGTCTTGCATAGATTCTCGGTGTGTCTTGCATAGATTCTCGGTGTGTCTTGCATAGATTCTCGGTGTGTCTTGCATAGATTCTCGGTGTGTCTTGCATAGATTCTCGGTGTGTCTTGCATAGATTCTCGGTGTGTCTTGCATAGATTCTCGGTGTGTCTTGCATAGGTTCTCGGTGTGTCTTGCATAGGTTCTCGGTGTGTCTTGCATAGGTTCTCGGTGTGTCTTGCATAGGTTCTCGGTGTGTCTTGCATAGGTTCTCGGTGTGTCTTGCATAGGTTCTCGGTGTGTCTTGCATAGGTTCTCGGTGTGTCTTGCATAGGTTCTCGGTGTGTCTTGCATAGGTTCTCGGTGTGTCTTGCATAGGTTCTCGGTGTGTCTTGCATAGGTTCTCGGTGTGTCTTGCATAGGTTCTCGGTGTGTCTTGCATAGGTTCTCGGTGTGTCTTGCATAGGTTCTCGGTGTGTCTTGCATAGGTTCTCGGTGTGTCTTGCATAGGTTCTCGGTGTGTCTTGCATAGGTTCTCGGTGTGTCTTGCATAGGTTCTCGGTGTGTCTTGCATAGGTTCTCGGTGTGTCTTTCATAGGTTCTCGGTGTGTCTTGCATAGATTCTCGGTGTGTCTTGCATAGATTCTCGGTGTGTCTTGCATAGATTCTCGGTGTCTTACGTAGATAATGTAATGTGTTCATGTACTGACTGGGGTCCTCGCTGGTGTTTGGCCTGGCTGGGGTTCCCAATAATGATGTATTTGGTCCGATTTTAGTTGACTTTTGGGTTACATTGTCCGGGCTCAGTCTCTCGTTGCTAAGGACACCTGCAGAGGTTTTGGCCGCCCGTGTTCTGATGAAAGGTAGTGCCGTGAGAGGGGGGGTATAGTGTATCTACGTCTTCATACTGTCTTAAAGAGCTTCAGCACGCCGAATTAGTGTAATATAAATGTTTCTCTTGATGACGTAGTTGGAATAAATGTTTAGTAATGTTGGTGATTGGATTGGTGTGTGTGTGTGTGTTGTATATGTGTTGTATGTGTGTGTGTGTAATTTACTGTGTTGTATGTGTGTGGTGTTAGTGTACTCGCCTATTTGTGCTTGCGGGGGGTTGAGCATTGGCTCTTTGGTCCCGCCTGTCAACTGCCAATCAAATGGATTGTGTGTGTGTGTTAATTTACTGTAGTGTGCGCGAGAAATAACTGAAGACTGTGTACCTTGCATTAGACAGTTTAAGAGCGACTGGGAATGGAACATGGTGCACGCGAAGTCTCTTCCAAAGTCATTGTTTACAAAGAAATATACAAGAAAACGTTTATCGTCTTCGAGGTTGGCGGAGCGAGAGAAACTCAGCGAATGTGAGAGTGGTGTCGGAGCCTCTCGTCAGTGGCATCTGCATAGTGAGTCTTCCTGCCATTGTGTGTCAGAGACGGAGCCAAGAGGGTTCGATTCATGGTCACTGCTCTGCTCAGTCGGGTAGAAAGTGGAGGATTTTGAAGGTTTAGTCCCTTATGGATGACTGGTCAGATGCTCGGTGCGGTCGTGAGATGTCTGGTGTAGGGGCGAGTCTAGGGTTGAGGTGGGTCGTGGGGGTGTGTTTGGGGCTTGGGAGTGGGTCGTGGGGGTGTTTGGCTTGGGAGTGGGTCGTGAGGTGTTTGGCTTGGGAGTGGGTCGTGGGGGTGTTTGGCTTGGGAGTGGGTCGTGGGGGTGTTTGGCTTGGGAGTGGGTCGTGGGGGTGTTTGGCTTGGGAGTGGGTCGTGGGGGTGTTTGGCTTGGGAGTGGGTCGTGGGGGTGTTCGGCTTGGGAGTGGGTCGTGTTAAGAATTGTTAACATGTTCCTGAAATATTATACGTGAGCGTTCGTTAATATTAAACTAATTTGTAGGCTGTGTGTAGCTATATTAAAAAAAAGCATATGTATAAAAGTTACACATGGAAGGCACTTCAAAATAACCCAAACATTGAAATATAAAATTGGAACCGAGTATTTGAAATCCTGTAGTTAAGGTGCACGCTGTGCCTATGATATTCCCCAACCCCTCCCGTGGCATACTTTCTCCCTGCAGTGTCTAGGAAGGAAGGAATTATCCGGAGAAAGCGCCAAGCCATTATGACTATATAGCACTGGGAAGGGGTCAGGATAAGGATTTGGGATGGGACGGGGGGAGAACGAATGGTACTCAACTATTTGGACGGTCGGGGATTGAACGCCGACCTGCATGAAGCGAGACCGTCAGACTTGCGTATTGCATCTTCGAGATGTCTTGTGCTATTGGGCCACAGAAACCAATTTTCTCAGATTTGATTTTCATGTGAAGACGAGTAGAGATTTGTGAAACTTACTCACTGGATGAATTACACAAATCACAATAGCGTGATGCATTCTTTTTACCATGTCGGGGCTGAGTCGCTTAAGGCGCGTCTGTGATCCTCTCGGGCCTAGGTTCGAACCCTCATCACGGCCCTTGTCGATTTGTTCGGATAGTTGAATCTTGTGTTTTTATGGGGTGATTGACCAGGTTGTTGTGGTCAGGTTACAACACATTCTAGTGTGGTGCCGGAACACATGTTTGGTGGACGGGCGATAATTGTTTGTTGATTGTGTAAGGAAACAGAATTTATCTAATTTGTATATTTATACAAATATTGTATATATGTATATATACAAATATATATACAATATATTGTACAGTATACAAATATTGTATATATGTATATATTGTATATATATATATATTGTATATATATATTTGTATATATTGTATATATATATATATTTGTATATATTGTATATATACAAATAAATATGATTGCTTATCTTTGGAGTTTGACATTTATTGTGACGTTGTGGTGTTTATCGGGAAGATCATTGCTCCTCTTTCCTATCTACTAACCTTTACTTACAAGTTGATTGTGAATTATTAATAATTTAATATCTGACATGTATAACTTTGTATATTAATATTCTAATAATTACTAAATGTATTGGGTTTAGCACTATTTTATTAACATTGCATTACCATGTTACTTAACTTTTTATTAGTCAGTGTTTGTAGTAGTTAAGCCATAAGGTTAATGTAGTAGTTAAGCCATAAGGTTAATGTAGTAGTTAAGCCATAAGGTTAATGTAGTAGTTAAGCCATAAGGTTAATGTAGTAGTTAAGCCATAAGGTTAATGTAGTAGTTAAGCCATAAGGTTAATGTAGTAGTTAAGCCATAAGGTTAATGATCGAGTGATGAGACGAAACAACTTGTGATTTAGGATAGACTGTTGCCCCTTGCCCTGAATTTATAATTATTAAATAACCAGAATTGTATAATTGCAATATCTCTTGTATTCAGGAATACAAACTTGAAAGGCGTTGATT
This sequence comes from Procambarus clarkii, assembly GCF_040958095.1. Lineage (NCBI taxonomy): Eukaryota > Metazoa > Arthropoda > Malacostraca > Decapoda > Cambaridae > Procambarus > Procambarus clarkii. The sequence goes on along the minus strand of NC_091226.1, from coordinate 13,380,444 downwards.
TGTGTGACATAATACAATTATATGTAAATTACTTTTTTAAACTAGATTTGATGCAACTCTTTGGCTTTTAATAATGATATATAGTTGTTGACCAGACCACACACTAGAAGGTGAAGGGACGACGACGTTTCGGTCTGTCCTGGACCATTCTCAAGTCGATTGTGAAACTTCTTGTCGATTCACAATCGACTTGAGAATGGTCCAGGACGGACCGAAACGTCGTCGTCCCTTCACCTTCTAGTGTGTGGTCTGGTCAACATACCTCAGCCACGTTATTGACTCTGAATACACAGTTTATAGTTTAGGCCATTGTAAAGAGTAGTTGTAATTGGGGTGAGAAGATAGGTGTGTTTGTGTATTGATGTGTTTTTCTTGTGTGTGGCAGCTTCAAAGTGAGCGTGGAGTCGTGGATGTCTGGCATGATGAACGGCATGGACTCTTGCACACAAAATGGCACCGCCTCGTCCAATTCCTCCCAGAGCGGCCACATCGAGGAGTCCAAGACTAACCTTATCGTCAATTACCTACCGCAGAATATGACCCAAGAAGAGATCCGCTCTCTCTTCTCCTCTATAGGCGAACTGGAGTCCTGCAAACTTATCAGAGACAAGGTCACAGGTGAGTCAGGTGCGAGATCATTCTCTTTGTTTTGCATGCTTAGTCTCTTAGATATTCTTCTCTCTTCTTAATACTTCTTGAAGCTACCATGTTTCTTTGGCAGCTCGCAGATAGATAGGGTGTGGGGGGGCTGGCTTGGTATGGGGGAGGTGGCTTGGGTTTGGGGGAGGTGGCTTGGGTGTGGGGGAGGTGGCTTGGGTGTGGGGGGAGGTGGCTTGGGGTGGGGTGGGGGGGGGGCTAGCTTGGGTGTGGGGGGGCTGGCTTGGGTGTGGGGGGCTAGCTTGGGTGTGGGAAGGCTTGGGGTGGGGGGGAGGTGGCTTGGGTGTGGGGGGCTGGCTTGGGTGTGGGGGCTGGCTTGGTATGGGGGAGGTGGCTTGGGTGTGGGAAGCTGGCTTGGGTGTGGGGAGTTTGCTTGGATGTGGGGGAGCTGGGTTGGGTGTGGGGAGAGCTGGCTTGGGAGTAGGGAGCTAGCTTGGGCGTGGGGAGGAGGCTTAAATTGGGCGTGGGGAGCTAGCTTGGGTGTGGGAGGCTAGTTTGGGTGTGGGGAGCTAGCTTAAATTGGGTGTGGGGAGCTAGCTTGGATGTGGGGAGCTAGCTTGGATGTGGGGAGCTAACTTGGATGTGGGGAGCTAGCTTGGATGTGGGGAGCTAGCTTGGATGTGGGGAGCTAACTTGGATGTGGGGAGCTAGCTTAGGTGTGGGGAGCTAGCTTGGATGTGGGGAGCTAGCTTAGGTGTGGGGAGCTAGCTTGGGTGTGGGGAGCTAGCTTAAATTGGATGTGGGGAGTTGGCTTGGGTGTGCGAAGCTAGCTTGGGCTAACTTCCCAAGGAACCTATTAAATACTAATAGGATACCACAAGTTGAATGAATACAAGGCCTAACAAATCGTCCGATCTGAAGACAACGTATGTCCAGGCTTAGGATGGTGAGCTTAGTCACTAAGAATGAGGCGGGTGGTAGGTTATCTTGAGATGATTTCGGGGCTTTAGTGTCCCCGCGGCCCGGTCCTCGGCCAGGCCTCCACCCCTAGGAAGCAGCCCGTGACAGCTGACTAACACCCAGGTACCTATTGTACTGCTAGGTAACAGGGGCACAGGGTGAAAGAATCTCTGCCCATTGTTTCTCGCCGGCGCCTGGGATCGAACTCGGGACCACAGGATCACAAGTTCCCCGTATAATTTTCCCCATTGATCATTCGAAATGTCTGAAATTAGGCGACTGGTAAGTTTGTGTGTTGGTGGGAGTTTGTAGTGAGCAAAAAAGACCCACACCCAAAAGGAGCCGGGCGGCCGATCCTGTGGTCCGGGGTTCGATCCCAGGCGCCGGCGAGAAACAATAGGCAGCAGAGTTTTTCACCCTATGCCCCTGTTACCTATCAGTAAAATAGGTACCTGGGTGTTAGTCAGCTGTCACGGGCTGCTTCCTAGGGGTGGAGGCCTGGTCGAGGACCGGGCCGCGGGGACACTAAAGCCCCGAAATCATCTCCAGATAACCTCAAGATAGCAGGCAGCGACCTGAGGGTGTTGTGGGTGTCCAGAATGGGGAGGTGATTATGCAGGCCGGGTGTCGGCACGCCTCGACTAGGTTATTTGTGGACACTCATTACTGGACCCTTCCACTGGGCTGACAGGCTGGGCGACACTCTTGTTACTGATGTGGGTAGTGGTCCCCCGCTACAGCTGCGCTGGGGTCAGGCACGGTCAGCTGCTGCTGCGGCACCTGGCACTGGTCAGCTGCTGCT
>NC_091226.1:13278085-13373085 GCF_040958095.1 Procambarus clarkii | reverse complement strand
GTATGGAGTCAGCCTCCACCACATTCCTTCCTAGTGCAGTCTATTTGTTAACTAATCATTACACTTGAAAATTTCTTTCTAATATCTCTGTGGCTCATTTGGCTACTACGTTTCCACCTGTGTCCCCTTGTGCGTGTGCCACCCGTGTTTAATATGTCTATCCCACTGAGTATCTTTACGTATAAAATATGTATTTAGAATATATTTAGTTAATTGCACATCTTTTCAGCCATTGCCATTTATTCCTGGTACACCATTACTGCCCATTGTCATTATGAATGTCTTATTACCTCATTACCGTTCAGATCACTTATTACAATTATTCTTTAATTCTTGAAGCTAGTTTGTCTCCTTTGTCTTCCCGTGATGCAAGGATCACTTCCACCGGGCCGCGGGGACGCTAAGCCCCGAAATCATCTCAAGATAACCTCAAGATAACCTTTGCTCTTTCAAACCTAAGCTACTCTATAAAGTATTTATTGCCGAATCGTTCTATTCTCTTAACTGGCGTACTTCTCCTTTCTCTCACTTTCTTCTACTCCTCTTGTATCGTTCTTCTGTCTATGATTATTTCCTTTTGTTTCTGTCCCACAAACTTAGCGCTTCCAACTATGGTTTCACCATTTCCAATATCTTTGATTTACTTCTCACGTTCCGACGCACGTCTAAGTGAATTTGACCGCGTTCTGTGGCCTGGGAGGGTGCCTAGCCCCGATCCCAGAGGCCCAGATTCACCATGCAGTTACGCAAGCACTTACGAGCCTGGAGGCCTGATTCACGAATTCAGTTGCGCAAGCACTTGAACCTGTTCATCTCTACTCAATCTTTGACGGCTTTGTTTACAATTATTAAACAGTTAATGAGCTCCGAAGCACCAGGAGGCTGTTTATAACAATAACAACAGTTGATTGGCAAGTTTTCACGCTTGTAAACTGTTTAATAAATGTAACCAAAGCCGTCAAAGATGTACACGTTCGTAAGTACTTCCGTAACTATTTCGTGAATTTGGCCCTAGGATATCTTGAGATTTAGCGAGTAAAAAAAATTGGGTAGACTGATTCTTAACCCAGTACTCTAGGAATGGGATACTGATTGCTCTCGTGCAATAGTGGGGTGGAATTGCTTGAAATTTGCATTCATGTTCGAGGGAGCCGGTCGGCTGAGCGGACAGCACGCTGGACTTGTGATCCTGTGGTCCTGGGTTCGGTCCCAGGCGCCGGCGAGAAACAATGGGCAGAGTTTCTTTCACCCTATGCCCCTGTTACCTAGCAGTAAAATAGGTACCTGGGTGTTAGTCAGCTGTCACGGGCTGCTTCCTGGGGGTGGAGACCTGGTCGAGGACCGGGCCGCGGGGACACTAAAAAGCCCCGAAATCATCTCAAGATAACCTCAAGATGTTCCGAAAGACTTAAGAAAAGGATATCTCTAATGTGGGTTCATTTTATTACGTGTATTTTGTTCAATTGTTTTTGTTAATGTTTATTGTGCTTGTTTTAGGCTGGTGATGAATGAGGAGCGATAGTGGAGTGGTAATTGTATTTCTAATAATAAATATTGTATTTCTAATGTTCATAAATATTTCTAATGTTTATATAAATAATAAATATTAATGTCGCGAAATATTGTGTGCTACAGGGATACTTTACACTGAAGATCGTCATCTCATCAATTTTCTTGATGCAAAATTTGGTGGCGCGAAAGAACTATAAAATTTCATTTGTCCTATCATTAATAGGTCATTTAGCTTTAGAAATACGCACGTATTATGCATGGATTTTGCCGTGTTGTCACGATAAGCAAACGAGCACGAGAGACAATTTACATAATATGCATTGTACGTGACCACGCAAGTGGCAGCAGCCAGTTAGTTAGGCTGTTAGTACCGTATTAGTGTGTGTGTGTGTGTGTGTGTGTATGTGCTCAGCTAGTTGTGCTTGCGGGGGTTGAGCTCTGGCTCTTTGGTCCCGGCTCTCAGCCGTCAATCAACTGGTGTACAGATTCCTGAGCCTATTGGGCTCTTATCATATCTACATTTGAAACGTGTGTGGAGTCAGCCTCCACCACATCACTGCCTAATGCAGTCCATCTGTTAATGTGTGTGCGTGCTTGCTTGCTCTCTTGACTGTTGCTAGCTCTGCGCTCCAATAGCCTACCTTAAAACTACCTTAACTATTTACAGGTTAGAGTACTAGAGTTTCCCCATATTTTATATTTCTTGGACGCAAACTAGCCCATCGATTTACGCAATTAAATCTATTTTTAGTTTGATTTTGAATCTTCCCTATTTTCTTAAATAAGTTGTGAATTATTTACATTCAATAAATTTATCTGAAAAATGTTTATATATTAAAGTACAAGTTAATGTGACTGTATAGTGGTGAATAGGCGGTGTCATCGGTGTCAGTCAAGAGTTTATTAGAGGTATTATCAAGATGAGAGCGAGGGTGTTGACGGGGTTCACTTCACACTGACGAGTCCACCAACCCAGCCACCCTGCCTCTCACCCTGCCTCTCACCCTGCCTCTCACCCTGCCTCTCACCCTGCCTTCCACCCTGCCTTCCACCCTGCCTTCCACCCTGCCTCTCACCCTGCCTCTCACCCTGCCTCTCACCCTGCCTCTCATCACTCGTCATATCCAAAGGGGTTTTCTACCTACATACTATCATTATATTTGAATATATTGTCCCTTGATGTAGAATCCAATTCAGTGCAGACCTTTTTAAGAATCATCTGGATAGGTGTTTTGTAAGCTTAAACTCCATTTTAATATTTGAGAGTTGTAGCAGTTCATCAAACACAACAAAGGCGTTGTAATAACTCTTTGGTTGTAATAGTAGCAGAGATGGTTGGGCAGGCTCTGCGGTTAATTAGCCAAGATTTATTTCGAACCTTACCATTGGTAGCAGATCACTAAGTCATCGTCCAACACCACGTGTCTTTCAGTTCCTCTCTTGAATTATAAATACTTATCACACACAGAGATCACACTAACGTAATGCATCAAATGAACAAATCCACAAGGGCCGTGACGAGGATTGGAACTTTTACCCTGTCGTAGCTCAGTCGATTAAGGCAGTGTCTGGGATGTTCCCGGACGTAGGTTCGAATCCTCGTCACGGCCCTTGTGGATTTGTTCGTAAATATTTTTATATTGGTGGTGTTTGTGTACGTCAAGCTGCAGGTGAAGTTGTGAGGCGGTCAAGATAGAGAATGAGAGAGAGAACGAGAATGTGGTGTGGGGGAAGGATTGTAGGATAGATGATTGTAGTGATGGGTAGGCGCGGTCACTTCCACTTGATTATTTGACATCAGATACTTGCGACCCTCCCCCTATCCCAGTAACCCCCCCCCCCCCCCTTCTATTCTCCCCCTCCAACACATCATATAACCACCGGTGGTCCGCTACGTATCATATCACGTCAGTGTCCCGTCTGTGTGGTCAATGGGCTTGCGATTGCAGAGATCCATCGATCGTTCTATTTCTGGAAATCCGCGATGTGGCTTCGTGAGTCACGGAAGCCAAGAGGGAAAGTGCGGCGCCGGCAGCCCGCGGTGTGGACCCGTAGGGGGAGTGCGGCGCCGGCAGCCTGCGGTGTGGACCCGTAGGGGGGTGCGGCAGCCTGCGGTGTGGACCCGTAGGAGGGTGCGGCGCCGGCAGCCCGCGGTGTGGACCCGTAGGGGGGGTGCGGCGCCGGCAGCCAGCGGTGTGGACCCGTAGGGGGGTGCGGCGCCGGCAGCCAGCGGTGTGGACCCGTAGGGGGGTGCGGCGCCGGCAGCCAGCGGTGTGGACCCGTAGGAGGGTGCGGCGCCGGCAGCCAGCGGTGTGGACCCGTAGGGGGGTGCGGCAGCCAGCGGTGTGGACCCGTAGGGAGGTGCGGCGCCGGCATCCAGCGGTGTGGACCCGTAGGGAGGTGCGGCGCCGGCATCCAGCGGTGTGGACCCGTAGGGGGGTGCGGCGCCGGCAGCCTGCGGTGTGGACCCGTAGGGAGGTGCGGCGCCGGCAGCCAGCGGTGTGGACCCGTAGGGAGGTGCGGCGCCGGCAGCCTGCGGTGTGGACCCGTAGGAGGGTGCGGCGCCGGCAGCCCGCGGTGTGGACCCGTAGGGGGGTGCGGCGCCGGCAGCCAGCGGTGTGGACCCGTAGGGGGGTGCGGCGCCGGCAGCCAGCGGTGTGGACCCGTAGGGGGGTGCGGCAGCCAGCGGTGTGGACCCGTAGGGAGGTGCGGCAGCCAGCGGTGTGGACCCGTAGGGGGGTGTGGCAGCCAGCGGTGTGGACCCGTAGGGGGGTGCGGCGCCGGCAGCCTGCGGTGTGGACCCGTAGGGGGGTGCGGCAGCCAGCGGTGTGGACCCGTAAGAGGGTGCGGCAGCCAGCGGTGTGGACCCGTAGGGGGGTGTGGCAGCCAGCGGTGTGGACCCGTATGGGGGTGCGGCGCCGGCAGCCAGCGGTGTGGACCCGTAGGGGGGTGCGGCAGCCAGCGGTGTGGACCCGTAGGGGGGTGCGGCAGCCAGCGGTGTGGACCCGTAGGGGGGTGCGGCGCCGGCAGCCCGCAGTGTGGACCCGTAGGGAGGTGCGGCGCCGGCAGCCTGCGGTGTGGACCCGTAGGGGGGGGTGCGGGGCCGGCAGCCCGCAGTGTGGACCCGTAGGGGGGTGCGGGGCCGGCAGCCCGCAGTGTGGACCCGTAGGGGGGTGCGGCGCCGGCAGCCCGCAGTGTGGACCCGTAGGGGGGGTGCGGCGCCGGCAGCCCGCAGTGTGGACCCGTAGGGGGGGTGCGGCGCCGGCAGCCCGCAGTGTGGACCCGTAGGGGGGTGCGGCGCCCGCAGCCTGCGGGGTGGACCCGTAGGGGGGTGCGGCGCCGGCAGCCTGCGGTGTGGACCCGTAGGGGGGGGGTGCGGCGCCGGCAGCCTGCGGTGTGGACCCGTAGGGGGGTGCGGCGCCGGCCGGTTGCGGTGTGGACCCGTAGGGGGGTGCGGCGCCGGCAGCCTGCGGTGTGGACCCGTAGGGAGGGGTGCGGCGCCGGCAGCCCACAGTGTGGACATGTAGGGGGGTGCGGCGCCGGCAGCCCGCAGTGTGGACCCGTAGGGGGGTGCGGCGCCGGCAGCCCGCAGTGTGGACCCGTAGGGAGGTGCGGCGCCGGCTGCCTGCGGTGTGGACCCGTAGGGGGGGTGCGGCGCCGGCAGCCTGCGGTGTGGACCCGTAGGGGGGTGCGGCGCCCGCAGCCTGCGGTGTGGACCCGTAGGGGGGTGCGGCGCCGGCTGCCTGCGGTGTGGACCCGTAGGGGGGGTGCGGCGCCGGCAGCCCGCAGTGTGGACCCGTAGGGGGGGGGGGGTGCGGCGCCGGCAGCCCGCAGTGTGGACCCGTAGGGGGGTGCGGCGCCGGCAGCCCGCAGTGTGGACCCGTAGGGGGGGTGCGGTGCCGGCAGCCTGCGGTGTGGACCCGTAGGGGGGTGCGGCGCCGGCAGCCCGCAGTGTGGACCCGTAGGGGGGTGCGGCGCCGGCAGCCCGCAGTGTGGACCCGTAGGGGGGGGGGGGTGCGGCGCCGGCAGCCCGCAGTGTGGACCCGTAGGGGGGTGCGGCGCCGGCAGCCCGCAGTGTGGACCCGTAGGGGGGTGCGGCGCCGGCAGCCCGCAGTGTGGACCCGTAGGGGGGTGCGGCGCCGGCAGCCCGCAGTGTGGACCCGTAGGGGGGGGGTGCGGCGCCGGCAGCCCGCAGTGTGGACCCGTAGGGGGGTGCGGCAGCCCGCAGTGTGGACATGTAGGGGGGTGCGGCGCCGGCAGCCCGCAGTGTGGACCCGTAGGGGGGTACGGCGCCGGCAGCCCGCGGTGTGGACCCGTAGGGAGGTGCGGCGCCGGCAGCCCGCAGTGTGGACCCGTAGGGGGGTGCGGCGCCGGCAGCCCGCAGTGTGGACCCGTAGGGGGGGGTGCGGCGCCGGCAGCCCGCAGTGTGGACCCGTAGGGGGGTGCGGCGCCGGTAGCCCGCAGTGTGGACCCGTAGGGGGGGGTGCGGCGCCGGCAGCCCGCAGTGTGGACCCGTAGGGGGGTGCGGCGCCGGCAGCCCGCAGTGTGGACCCGTAGGGGGGTGCGGCAGCCCGCAGTGTGGACCCGTAGGGGGGGGGGTGCGGCGCCGGCAGCCCGCAGTGTGGACCCGTAGGAGGGGTGCGGCGCCGGCAGCCCGCAGTGTGGACCCGTAGGGGGGTGCGGCGCCGGCAGCCCGCAGTGTGGACCCGTAGGGGGGTGCGGCGCCGGCAGCCCGCAGTGTGGACCCGTAGGGGGGAGCTACGGAGGATGTGTCGGTATACACAACACATTACGAGGCTTTACTTAGTAGTAGTTTATATTACTCGTCTCTGAACAATGACAAGTTTTGAATATTTTTAATGTAAATACATTTACGGATTTGAATATATTTATTCTTTTAATTTCATAACTTTTTCTGCTCAGTTCGCAATAGCCCGTATCTGTAGTTTTAATACTGTCTCGGTACATTGTTTATACATTAACATTTAATTGAAGGTTAAATATTAGGATTTCTAAATATTCTGTGCTTGCCTGATTGTATCTTGTTCATTTGTGCGTTCGGGTTTGTGCTTTGATTGATTTTCTGGCCCAGCATTCAGTAAAGTGATGTTTTCAAGGTGGTTGCTTCATGGCCGCATTTGATCTTTGTATAGTCTGCTTCTACCACTTTACATCCTGGCGCACTACATGTATGGACACCTTTTTTTTTATCTTTATTTAAGAAAATACAATATAAATTACATATACATAAGTTTTACAAGGTAATTATACATTGCAATTCTTTAGCTCATTTAGGTACTCGGGTTTCGCCTGTCCTTCTCCCTGTCTCCCCTTCTCCCGTCTCCCCTGTCTCCCCTTCTCCCATTCTCCCTGTCTCCCCTTCTCCCTGTCTCCCCTTCTCCCTGTCTCCCCTGTCTCCCCTTCTCCCCTGTCTCCCCTTCTCCCCTGTCTCCCCTTCTCCCCTGTCTCCCCTTCTCCCCTGTCTCCCCTTCTCCCCTGTTTCCCGTCTCCCCTTCTCCCCTGTCTCCCCTTCTCCCCTTCTCCCCCTGTCTCCCCTTCTCCCCTGTCTCCCCTTCTTGTGCTATACATCCCCAAAAATGCCCTTGTCTGTCCAATAGAAAATTCTAGGGAATTGTAGTAGTAATATCGTCCCATAACTCTTGTGTAGGAAGATTATTTCCATTACTGCTTGACGGCCTAGTAGAGATGGGTCTAGACACCAAGTCGCCTGCACTTGATAATGGTGTTAACTACCAAGTGGGCACAATACCCATCAACGCCCAATTAATGACGTCATCAGAATCATCGGTACATTTGGACATTGTGTTCACGCCGTCTCGATAAGCTAATTTGGGGGGAGCGTGCAGTTCTCTATACCAGAAACCTTTCTTTTCCTGCTTGTCTTCTGTGCTGTGATTGGTCACTACGACTAGAGGGATAGCTGTGCGATTGGTGGAGGCATGTGTCATGGGGCGCTTGACAGAGATTGGTGGAGCCTTTCTCATGGGAAAACCTCGTGATGGTTGGCTGGCGTGGACCGATGGCACGGAAGGGGGGCGGGGTGGGGTTAGAGGAATGGGGGGTTGAACCATAAGTTATTCTTTGTTGGGTGCCTGATGCGGGGGTTTGAGTTGCTACGTTCATTATTGACCGCTGGTGCAGGAATCCCTGGCGGACAAGTTCCAGTAGGTTTGTGTTTTGTACTGAGAGTGTAATAGGAATAGGGTGTAAGAGGAGGATGTAGAGAAGGGCGTAGCAGCAGGATAGGGTGTAAGAGGGAGGATGTATGGGAAAGGGTGCAGTAGCGAGGAGGGTTGAAGGAAAGGGTGTATGGGAAGGACCTAAGAGAGATTTAGGTTGGCTGAATGAGAGATTGGTAGCCAAGGGGCGTGTAGGGCAAGTAGCTGTATCAGTGGGTGAGTATGGCAAAGTATGTCAGTGGGCGGGTGTCGGGGGCGTGCTGGGTAAGTAGGAAAGTATGTCAGTGGGTGGGCGTGGTATTGGGTACAGGCAAGCACGTAGGAGGGCGTGGCACCTGAGGTGGTGGCGCCAGTAACCGTGCGGGATGATGGCTTCCGGCGCCAGGTGTGTAGTTGTGTTTGGGGGTCGATACCTGGCCTGAAATATTCAGGGGGAGCAAGAGTGGTGTGGTCGAGGAGTGTGTGTCGCAGCCTGGTGTCGTGTGTCGACACCACCAGGGCGCCGATACCACCAGGGCGCCGACACCACCAGGGCGCCGACACCACCAGGGCGCCGACACAGTCAGGTCGCCCCCCGCCTGTAAACCAATTCTCCTCCCTATCAATGCTGTTCTCTGCACGCCCTTCAAATCTTCGCTTTTCTAGATATATACATTCATATAAAATATTTATCTCTAGCATAAAGTTAAGGCAGTAGATTCCTGCGGCATCAGCAGGAATCCTTGATAGGTTCAGTAATAATTGTAAATAAGAAGCAATAAGATGCTTATCTTAACATATTAAGAAGGTTAGGTGAGGTCGGTGATTTCTATGAAGCTTTTCAAGGTAAACTAAAATATTCACAATCAATTAGCATGTCACATATGCACTTATTAAATAAGCCAATATTGACTAGAAGCAAGTGCGAGAACGGGTTGCAGGAATATATGTTGGAAATGGCTGATAGTTTGAGCGCTCGCCATAGTGTAAAGTGGGGCCAGGCGCTAATGAAAACACGCTTTTCTCATTCCTTCTCACGCTTGTCTGTAATTTTAAGAACGATATACATGTTTAAGAGGCCTTTTTTGTATAAAATCTCTGCCTATTTCTTTCATAACGCAGCCTAATAGTATACGGTAATGCCTATATATAACTAGATAACGCTGTGTGAAGTTTTGGCGGCTGTTATCGCAAAATCATGAATTATATTTAAAATTGTGTTAATTTATACTTTAAAAAGTGCAAATATACGTCAAAGTTTAAATGAACTTTAATATGTTTTGACTAATCATTGACATTATACACAACTAGAGGAATCTCTCGTGTGATAACCCTTGGAACACCTGTGAAACACTTTCTGTACATTTCTGTGGGAGCCGGTCGGCCGAGCGGACAGCACGCTGGACTTGTGATCCTGTGGTCCTGGGTTCGATCCCAGGCGCCGGCGAGAAACAATGGGCAGAGTTTCTTTCACCCTATGCCCCTGTTACCTAGCAGTAAAATAGGTACCTGGGAGTTAGTCAGCTGTCACGGGCTGCTTCCTGGGGGTGGAGGCCTGGTCGAGGACCGGGCCGCGGGGACACTAAAGCCCCGAAATCATCTCAAGATAACCTCAAGATAAGATAACCTATAAATTACAACGAAACTTCAAGTTATACAACTTCGTGTAGTTCACTTATTTCCCGGTACTCGTTAGGAAAATTAACACCTCTTATTAACTTATTAACTTATTAACACCTTCCAATTGTAAGGTGTTTTGTTGACCAGACCACACTAGAAGGTGAAGGGACGACGAAGGTATTTTGTTGACCAGACCACACTAGAAGGTGAAGGGACGACGAAGGTATTTTGTTGACCAGACCACACTAGAAGGTGAAGGGACGACGAAGGTATTTTGTTGACCAGACAACACTAGAAGGTGAAGGGACGACGAAGGTATTTTGTTGACCAGACAACACTAGAAGGTGAAGGGACGACGAAGGTATTTTGTTGACCAGACCACACTAGAAGGTGAAGGGACGACGAAGGTATTTTGTTGACCAGACCACACTAGAAGGTGAAGGGACGACGAAGGTATTTTGTTGACCAGACCACACTAGAAGGTGAAGGGACGACGAAGGTATTTTGTTGACCAGACCACACTAGAAGGTGAAGGGACGACGAAGGTATTTTGTTGACCAGACCACACTAGAAGGTGAAGGGACGACGAAGGTATTTTGTTGACCAGACCACACTAGAAGGTGAAGGGACGACGAAGGTATTTTGTTGACCAGACCACACTAGAAGGTGAAGGGACGACGACGTGTCGGTCCGTCCTGGGCCATTCTCAAATCGATTGTCGAATGGTCACAATCGACTTGAGAATGGTCCAGGACGGACCGAAACGTCGTCGTCCCTTCACCTTCTAGTGTGTGGTCTGGTCAACTTACTTTAGCCCCGTTATTGTGACTCATCGCCTGCATAAAGTATTTTCTTAATCCAAACATGCACGCTCGCAGAGTTGTCTACTTTTTCAGAGGTTGTGAAAGCTTCCCTCCGAGTTTAAGTATCGAAGACTGGTTCATTTACACACACAAATCACACTAACGTGATGCATCAAATGAACAAATCCACAAGGGCCGTGACGAGGATTCGAACCTACGTCCGAGAGCATCCCAGACGCTGCCTTAAGGCAGGATTAAGGATGCCTTAAGGATTAAGGTTATATTATTATATAATATATATATATTATATATATAATATATTTTATATAATTTATATATATAATTTAATATATATATATATATATATATAATATATATATATATATATATATATATATATATATATATATATATATATATATATATATATATATATATATATATATATATAAAATAATAATAATATACATGTTTATATATACGAGGGGTCGTATATCTAGTAAAGGCATTAGCGCACACAGCATTTCGGGCCGGACCTTAATCGTAATTTTCCGTGGAATACGACCCGCCAAATCGTTTTAACCACCGGGTTGTCCATTCACTGCTGGGTGAACAGAGGCGTACAGTTATAAGATTGGCGCCTAGTCAATCCTCCCCGGCCAAGATACGGACCCCCGGCCAAATCGGTGGCGAGGCGCGGGTCGAGTGTGTTACCAGTGCGCCACGAGGTGACGGTGATAGTGATAGTGTCACCACCATCAGTGATAGTGACAGTCCGCGACGGCAACTGTGAACGGTGACAAGGCTGCCAACGGTGGTAGCAGAGCTTGGGTGGACCAGGAAGGTGCGTTTCCTTGGTAACGTCCGCCCCATGACCCCCCCCTATACCCCTCATGCCCCCCTATACCCCCCATGCCCCCCTAAACCCCCCCCCCCCCTCCTGAGGGCCTCTCTACCAACAACAGTTTTTTATGCCTGTTATTTCTTCTGCTGCTTCGTCGTGTTCTTTATTTATTTGTTCTGTTGGTTTTGTTGTCGTTATGTTGGTTGGTTTAGCGTTGCTTGTGGTCGTGGTTATGGCGACTTAAGCGTTAGTCAAGATTGAAATACAGATCTTGGAAGGAGGATGTTATTGCGTCGTGTGTAACACAGCCTCTGATCTCTTGCATACAGCTCTTGCATACAGGTCTTGCATACAGCTCTTGCATACAGCTCTTGTATACAGCTCTTGTATACAGCTCTTGCACACATCTCTTGCACACATCTCTTGTATACAGCTCTTGTATACAGCTCTTGTATACAGCTCTTGTATACAGCTCTTGTACACAGCTCTTGTACACAGCTCTTGCACACATCTCTTGTGTACAGCTCTTGCACACATCTCTTGCACACATCTCTTGCACACATCTCTTGCACACATCTCTTGCACACAGCTCTTGCGTACATCTCTTGCGTACATCTCTTGCGTACATCTCTTGCGTACATCTCTTGCGTACATCTCTTGCGTACATCTCTTGCGTACATCTCTTGCACACATCTCTTGCACACATCTCTTGCACACATCTCTTGCGTACATCTCTTGTACACATCTCTTGCAGCTACCAAATATTTTTGACATGTTTTCAACTCGTGGGTTGTACTCAGGCCATTAAAGTACTAGCCAAGCAGTATATATTTGCTAAAAACATAGTGCAAGAGTTACTTTCCAAGTCGTTAACAAGTCAACGTTTAACGTTGGATTTTATAAGCCAAAAGTATTATGAACAAATGAGTGACTTAACTTATTTCCTCAAGTTAACAAATTTTAACAAATTTTCCTTTATTTCCCCTTAACTTCCTCAAGAAGCGAGCGTTTCTTGAGAACCGGAGCTGCCTGACTGTGTGGGACGTGATTGATTTTAGAGCTAATATTTGATTTCTGCCAAGATGCTCCGATACGCTTAGATTTCAGTTTTATATTTGCTGCCTGACTGAGGGTCATGTTGACTCTGAGCTGTGTGAATATTTTTAATTTTGTTCGATACTCGTTGATATCTGTTGAAGGTGATTAATATGGTCGGTACTTGTGATGATAAGGGGCCTGACAGCTGAGCGGACAGCGCTTGGGATTCGTAGTCCTGATGTTCCAGGTTCGATCCCCGGTGGAGGTGGAAACAAATGAAGTTTCTTTCACCTAGATGCCCTTGGTCACCTAGCAGTAAATAGGTACCTGGGAGTTAGACAGCTGCTACGGGCTGCTGCATCCTGGGGGTGTGTAACCAAAAGGAGGCCTGGTCGAGGACCGGGCCGCGGGGACGCTAAGCCCCGAAATCATCTCAAGATGATCTCGTGTTGCCTGGCCTGTCCATGAAGCCTTAATTCCCATTCAAGCAACACAACCTTGAGGCTACCGGCACCATAGCTCGGCTGTGGTTATCTTGGTGTTATCTTGAGATAATTTATGCATCACACCTGCTACACAAAAGTTAAACATGTCATCTTTATCACGCGAGGTTTTACTGAGAAAGCTAAAGTTATGTTAATGGCAAAATTAAGGAAGTTAATAATTAAACAAGTCGATATATTGCTAACTAGTGCAAATTAGTATATATAGTGTCCAAATATTACTTATATCTCCGTGGTGTAGCGGTAAGACACTCGCCTGGCGTTCCGCGAGCGCTTTGTCATGGGTTCGTATCCTGGCCGGGGAGGATTTACTGGGCGCAAATCCTTAACTGTAGCCTCTGTTTAACTCAACAGTAAAATGTGTACTTGGTTGTAACAACGATTCTTCGCGGCGGGGATCGTATTCCAGGGACCTGCCCGAAACGCTACGCGTACTAGTGGCTCTACAACAATGTAACAACTCTTCTATATATCAAAAAAAAAAAAAAAAAAAAAAAAAAAAAAAAAAAAAAAAAATTATACATGTTTTATCAGCAAACAATGTGGTGAGTTAGGTGGAAGTTTATTTATAGAATAAGTTGTATAATTTAAATTAGTTTATAATTTAAAAATTAGTTTATAATTTAGTTTATAATTTAAATTAGTTTGTTAGTGTATAATTTTAAATTCAGTTTACATATGCAATGGTTAGTTGTTGTTACAATTCAATGGAAAATAAATTGATTTTAAAGTGCTGTTTAGTCACAAATAATAATAAAGCAATTAAATAATAAGACTGAATTATATAGAGACGTTCCAGAAAAATGTCTCCTGTAGGCAGCGTGCCGGTTGGCCGAGCGGACAGCACGCTGGACTTGTGATCCTGCGGTGCCGGGTTCGATCCCAGGCGCCGGCGAGAATGCAATGGGCAGAGTTTCTTTCACTCTATGCCCCTGTTACCTAGCAGTAAAATAGGTACCTGGGTGTTAGTCAGCTATCACGGGTTGCTTCCTGGGGGGTAGAGGTCTGGTCGAGGACCGGGCCGCGGCGACACTAAAGCCCCGAAATCATCTCAAGAAAACCTCAAGATAGGCGTTATCCTCTTTAAAAACTTCATTTAAGACGACGGCAGAACACTTTTAAATAACTCAAGAAAAAAGTATAACACAGCTTAATTTTGATCTCAATATTGCTAACTTTGGTCAATATTTTATGTAAAAAAACTGTTCTTGCCGTTCCAGGTTGGAAGATAAAACTTTCCTCTTCCAAAAAAAACTTTAATAGAAACGTTCCAATCCAAATTGACCAGGAAATCCTGTTATGGTGTCTCCTGCTTGGTGGGGATTTTGTTACCGCTCTCCTCGGAGGCCCCCGGCGGCTCATTTGCAGTATTTTGTGCCAATAGTCTCATTGGGGTTTAAAGAGTGGCCATTTAGCTACGTTAGGTTGCGTTTAATGTCCGCCTCTATCCTAACAAACTTTTTTAAACCAAAGACTAAGGAAGTAATCGCGTTTATGGCGGCGGCAGTAGCAAGATACTGTTAAGGTAAGGTCTGTGGGCCAAAGGTGTTTGCTTCTGGTTGGTCTTGGCACCATTGGTGTCTGGTTTTTGTCGATGTTCAGTGGTCTGGGCGTATTGGTGTTGGGTTATGGATTATATTGAGGTTATCTTGAGATGATTTCGGCGCTTTTTAGTGTCTCCGCGGCCCGGTCCTCGACCAGACCTCTACCCCCAGGAAGCAGCCGTGACAGCTGACTAACACCCAGGTACCTATTTTACTGCTAGGTAACAGGGGCATAGGGTGAAAGAAACTCTGCCCATTGCATTCTCGCCGGCGCCTGGGATCGACCCCAGGACTACAGGATCACAATCCCAGCGTGCTGTTCGCTCGGCCGACCGGCTTTCCCTTTTCTCTTGTGGGAAAAGTTGCTACATTAAAATAAGTAAAGTTAATCTTTACTCGTGTTTTGCCCTGGTCGACTTTTAAACGCATAAAAGTAACAAGATTTTTAACAATTAGCACCATTAGCGCCAGCTCGGGGGGGGGAAGGGGGGCGGAGACCCCTGCCTGGAGCCTTGCAACTCTCGCTGCAATTGACTTTTAATTGAATTGTTGATAATGCCCTGACTGTTATGTTGGGAGATGGCGTCATACACACACTGATATGTTAGTCGGGGAGTGAATAATGTTTTGCCTAATGAGACGTGGAGAGATGACTAGTGTCCTTGGAAGGTGGGGCTGGGGACTCTTGAACCTTGAAGGTGGGGCTGGGGGGACTTGAACCTTGGAAGGTGTGGCTGGGGGGGGGGACTTGAACCTTGGAAGGTGGGGCGGGGGGGGGGGGACTTGAACCTTGGAAGGTGGGGCTGGTAGTCAACAGGGAGGTTGTGGTTGGTGTGGTAGGATGATCGTGGTTGATGTGGTAGGATGATCGTAGTTGGTGTGGTAGGATGATCGTGGTTGGTGTGGTAGGATGATCGTGGTTGATGTGGTAGGATGATCGTGGTTGGTGTGGTAGGATGATCGTGGTTGGTGTGGTAGGATGATCGTGGTTGATGTGGTAGGATGATCGTGGTTGATGTGGTAGGATGATCGTAGTTGGTGTGGTAGGATGATCGTGGTTGATGTGGTGGGATCGTGGTTGATGTGGTAGGATGATCGTGGTTGGTGTGGTAGGAGAGTAATATGGTAGAGAGGGGGGGTGGTGGTCGAGGGCCTAGTAGCGTTAACAACAGCTGCTGGAGCCACACAAACCAGTCAGTCCTCTTCCAATAACCAGTGACTAATCAATAACTTACGACACACCCAAGATTAGTCCGACTCGTAGCTGCCACCCTCCCTCCACCCTTTCCCATAATTCACATTCTTTTCTTATTTCGTTGCCCTATCTCTCCATGCTTTATTAAACCCCCTCCCTCTCCCCCAATTCGTTTTGACCATGCTCTTCCCCTTCACCAACTCTCTATCCCCCCTTTCTAGATCCCCTGTCGCTCCCCCTTTCCCTTAGCGTCATCCAGGATTCAGTACAGTATTGATTATTTCATCTGGGAGGTCATTTAACCGCGTACGGATCGAAGTCTGGCTGGGCTATCTCCATTGTTCGCGGGTGCGTTTCCTCTCGCACTTCTCTCACCCTCTGCATCTCTCCCCTCTCCCCCCTCTCCCACTGGGAATCTCCACCTATCTCCCCCCTCTCCCACTGTGAATCTCCATCCCTCTCCCCCCCTCTCCCACTGGGAATCTCCACCCATCTCCCCCTCTCCCACTGTGAATCTCCATCCCTCTACCCCCTCTCCCACTGTGAATCTCCACCCATCTCCCCCCTCTCCCACTGGGAATCTCCATCCCTCTCCCCCCTCTCCCACTGGGAATCTCCACCCATCTCCCCCCTCTCCCACTGTGAATCTCCATCCCTCTCCCACTGTGAATCTCCATCTCTCTAACCCCCCCTTCCTTCACTCTGCTCTGGCCTTATTAGCGTGCTCTTTGAAGCGTCAGCAATGGTGTATTGCACTTCGACGTGGTAAATGCCCTTTGTGAATGGCTGGTGAGGCGGCAACGTGCACCTCTAATTATTGACTCGTGTCGAGGCGCAGTTTTGAAATTGAATACTTGCGTACTGTGTTGCAATCGCGAGGCTCATACTGTGTTGCAATCGCGAGGCTCATACTGTGTTGCAATCGCGTGGCTCATACTGTGTTGCAATCGCGTGGCTCATACTGTGTTGCAATCGCGTGGCTCATACTGTGTTGCAATCGCGTGGCTCATACTGTGTTGCAATCGCGTGGCTCTGATATCACTGTGATGGGTTAGACACGATGAGAAGCATGTTGTATTATTGTTTGAGAGGTCTATTTTTGTGTCTTATAAGACCAAAAGTTGTTTCTTCGATGCGCTGATTTATAAACCTACTTAGTATTATATTTTGGTGATTAATGATCTCGTCTTGCCATGGGTCATTTGAGCTGTACCCACGTATAGGTCTATTTTTATTATTATTATTACTACAGAGGCTGGTACATGAGCCATATTGGTTATGTCTTGTTAGTAGGCTTAGAGTTCTCTCTTCCTCACCTCTGGTCAGATTCACAAAGCACTTACGCAAGCACTTACGAACCTGTCCATCTTTTCTCAATCTTTGGCGGCTTTGTTTCCAATTATTAAACGGTTAATGAGCTCCGAAGCACCAGGAGGCTGTTTATAACATTAATAGCAGTTGATTGGCAAGTTTTCATGCTTGTAAACTGTTTAATACATGTAACCAAAGCCGCCAAAGATTGAGAAAAGATGGACAGGTTTGTAAGTACTTGCGTAACTGCTTCGTGAATCTGGCCCCAGGTTCGTGAACCTATACGGCTCTGATATACCTACATCTGAAGCTGGGTATGGAGTCCTCCATCATTACACTTTTTAATTAATTAATTTGTTTTTTGCTCTGACACACTCAAACATCCATTGGGAGTATGTATGTGAGAGTGTGTCTTTCGTATGAGTCTTTCATATGAGTGTGTGGCTAATTTGTGAACTACGTTCGTGTACATCCAATTACATATAATCTACACCCATGATAATTTTATATGTTGTAATCATGTCCCCACAATTCGTGTAAGTGACGTTAGTATTAGATCCATTAGTCTTTCGTCATAAATCATTTTTGTGAGGGGAGAGTATATTTGGTCGCCGATTCTTAATGGTTCACCCAACAGTAATTGGGGACCTGACTGGAATGTGACTGACAGATCGTGTTCCAAGGAAAACGGGAGGGTAAGGCTTAAGGGGACGAGACTAGTTCAGAAGCTCATTCCCCGCACAACAATTAGGAGACTATTCCTGCCCCCACCACTCCTGCCTCCAAGTCAACCATGCCTCGAAAACCTATCCCAGCCCAACCTGTTCCTGCCCCACACGCACACGCATCCTTCCTAACCTGCACTCTCCCTACTAACTCTTGCTCCACACGCCTAATTGTGCTTGCGGAGGTTGAACTTAAACTCTCCAGTGTTGGAGTTCATATGAGGACTCTCCACCCAAGTTTTAAATGGGATATGTTTAAGTTTCAGCTTATTTGTACTCTGGTGGGAGGTAACTAATGTCTTCTGAGTCACATTGATGGTTCAGTTTCAAAGTCAACGTGGCGGAAATCTTGCCTCAACCCACTCCTAGACTGAGTACCTGAGAATCGACTTGAGAATGGTCCAGGACGGACCGAAACGTCGTCGTCCCTTCAACTTCTAGTGTGTGGTCTGGTCAACTGAGTACCTGTACAATATAACTATTAAGTAGTAACTAATACAAAATAACTACCACTTGGGAGAACATTTTAAGATTTTCTTGAATGCTATTAATCATAGCACAACTATCCTGTCTATTATTTTAATTATTGAGAGGTACAAATTAATTTTCCATGTCGTCGTTGACATATCCTGATACATATGGAAGCTGATCAGAATTACATTTCACCTTTGTAAATGCACATTATGTAAAAGACACATCGAACACTTTATGTAGGGCATACGTAAATCTGTGTATCTATGTATTTACGTATGTAGGTTAGCTTAGCATTTTAAAAGCACCAACTCGCACTTCTGTGGTTGAGTGTTCAATAAACCCTTGAACTATATGTTTAACACTTCTCTAACCCTGTCCATGGAGGACAGAAGAAAATGTATATATGCTGGTTAGCATTGTAAATGTCTGGCCACGTCTGTGGTATAAAATAATAATAATAATAATAATAAAAATATCCTGAGAGTAACTGAGGCATTCTTTCTTCTGTATGTTACTTTATATTTTAATTTAGATATAGTATGTGTAGGGGTCAATATATGGTTATCGGTTCAGCTGCAGTTAGCCTCAATACATAGTTACGACGTCATTGCGTAACTAGTTCCGTAGTGGGTCAAGCGTAACTTCCAATTCCAGGTCTTAACGTGTAGCTGCTATTTGAGGTGATATATTATACACGAGGCGATGCCGCTAGCTTGGTAATGGAACAGTGTGTCAGAGACGGATGTGGGGAGCTATTGGGCAATGTTTCTGGGGGGTGGGGGTATAGGATAGGGCTTGCAGGGGGGGGTAGAGGATAGTTGAGGGCTTGTGGGGAAAGGTTTTGAAATGACCGCGGAAGAGGTATTGATGGTTCGCTGGGGATATGAGGACCCAGAAAGGTATGAGAGAGAGGAACGAGGATGAAGAGGTAGAAGGACATGGAAAATTTTCAGGGGGGGTTGGGAGGTAGACATGAGCTTGGAGAGGAGATGTAGACATGAGCTTGGAGAGGAGATGTAGACATGGGCTTGGAGAGATGTAGACATGGGCTTGGAGAGGAGATGTAGACATGGGCTTGGAGAGGAGATGTATACATGGGCTTGAAGAATGGCTTCAAATGGACACAAAAGGTTTTGCGGTGATAGGACATACAAGTATACGGGTTTAATTTAGAGAGAGGGAGGACATGGAATTGATATAAACGGATATGAAAATGTGTGTAAGGGGAAAAGGAAAGCCATAAAATAGTTAGTAGAGAGGGAGAGTTGTATGGAAAGATTTACGGTGCGGACAGGGATATAGAGGCCAGGTGCAGAGGAAACTAATGAGGGATGTGGTTGTGTGTGTGTGTGTGTGTGTACTCACCTAGTTGTGTTTGCGGGGGTTGAGCTCTGGCTCTTTGGTCCCGCCTCTCAACCGTCAATCAACAGGTGTACAGATTCCTGAGCCTATCGGGCTCTGTCATAGCATGTGTGTGTGTGTGTGTGAACTGTGTGTGTGTGTGTGTGTGTGTGTGAACTGTGTGTGTGTGTGTGTGTGAAGAGGCTGGGAATGAGGGGAACAACTGTAAGGGTAGTTTTAGAA
The DNA here is from genome assembly GCF_040958095.1 of Procambarus clarkii. Classification (NCBI taxonomy): domain Eukaryota; kingdom Metazoa; phylum Arthropoda; class Malacostraca; order Decapoda; family Cambaridae; genus Procambarus; species Procambarus clarkii. Next base: position 13,353,753 of record NC_091226.1, on the reverse strand, counting down.
AGGGTCTGCTAGCCCTCGCCAGGTTGTTTGACCCATACATGGTTGCATTGTTTGGGACTCTGAATATTATTGGCTCAGGGATATGGAGGACTCGTCTCCTTGGATTGCCATTCACACCAGCTTATATACAATTAAATAGTACTGGTGCAATTATAGGGACCCACAGCCTCAGAGAAGGGAACACAGAGCATTCATGGAAAAACGTGTCATTAAATAGTACTTGTCTAACTATTTTTATAATCAGTTTTGTATTGCTTCGTTGAAATAGTAAATGGACTATTTTCAAATATATTTCGGCTACTTGTTTTTAATTTAAATTGTTGTGGTGGTAAGTAGCGATTTTTACTTTGAGTAAGATTTAAACCAGCGTGATTTTTAACTAGTTTTCAGCGGCATATTCGCCAGAACACTTTGGGCCAGAAGCTGTACTCCTGGGCGCCAAATTTGCTAAGTGAGCACTAGGAAGGAACAGTGACTAATGGTCCAATCTTGACCCCAGGTCGTCTTGCATGCTAGGCGAATGTCATACACTAATCTATGACATTCATACATCGGAAGTCATACACTAATGTCATACAGTAGATCAATGCAGCCTTCTCTCTCTCTCTCTCTCCTCCAGTGAACAGCAGTAATATGAAGATTTCATATTGTTTTAAAACTATCATGTGTATATTTGTATACATGATCGATGTATATGAGAAATCTGGACTGTTTTCTAAGAGAAGTTCCGGATCAGCCGGGCTGTAGTGGATATGTGGGCCTGCGGGCCGCTCCTAGCAACAGCCTGGTGGACCAAACTGTCACAAGTCGAGCCTGGCCTTAGGCCAGTCTTGGGGAGTAGAAGAACTCCCAGAACCCCATCAAGCAGGTATGCGAGTCCTAACATATTTAAATGTGACAGTGTCAGATCACGGAGGAAGAATTGAAACAGGGATTTCCTTAAGTACTTTCGTATATTAATACATCTTCACAAGGAATCATTCCTTCTGAAGATGTATTAATAATATACGAAAGTACTTAAGGAAATTCCTGTTTCAATTCCTCTGTGGTCTGACACTGTCACATTTTCATCACGTGTTAATTTTCGTGATTTACACACACGTGTAAATCACGAAAAATGTGTTAAATGTGTGTGTTTGTGTACAAGGACCTGAACGATGGTAATTATATTAACTTTCACAGTATTTGAAGGGAGATAAATCACCGTCACAATTTTCATAGTGAAATGTAAATGGTAATTAAAGACTTCCTATAAGAGGTTTCAGTTTTCAGTAACAGTAGTTAGGCTTAAGCCTGATCTGCGAGCCACAGTTAGGGTGAGAGAATAGCAGTCATTCACAGTCATGTGTATGACTGCTCATACACATGACTCGTTCACCGTAGCAGTCATGTCTGTGAGCATCACTGTTAACTGAAGCCCCGTGACGGAAACAATTTCGCAGAGGACAGCAGGGGAAGGTTGTGGAGATTGGCTGTAATTGACAATATGGGAAGATTGGGGCATAATAAACAAGAGAGATTGGGTGATGGAGATTGGGGAATATGAGATAAAGGGGAGGGGGTGCATGAGAAGATTGTGGGAAATGGGATGACGATTGTGGGAGAGGGAGAGAGGATGATGGCTTCTTAAGGTTATCTTGATGATTTCGGGGCTTTTTAGTGTCCCCGCGGCCCGGTCCTCGACCAGGCCTCCACCCCCAGGAAGCAGCCCGTGACAGCTGACTAACACGCAGGTACCTATTTTACTGCTAGGTAACAGGGGCATAGGGTGAAAGAAACTCTGCCCATTGTTTCTCGCCGGCGCCTGGGATCGAACCCGGGACCACAGGATCACAAGTCCAGTGACAGGCTCCCAGACCGCACAGGCTCCCAGACCGCACAGGCTCCCAGACCGCATAGGCTCCCAGACCGCACAGGCTCCCAGACCGCATAGGCTCCCAGACCGCATAGGCTCCCAGACCGCACAGGCTCCCAGACCGCACAGGCTCCCAGACCGCACAGGCTCCCAGACCGCACAGGCTCCCAGACCGCACAGGCTCCCAGACCGCACAGGCTCCCAGACCGCACAGGCTCCCAGACCGCACAGGCTCCCAGACCGCACAGGCTCCCAGACCGCACAGGCTCCCAGACCGCACAGGCTCCCAGACCGCACAGGCTCCCAGACCGCACAGGCTGACTGCTTGCTGTAGCTAAAACAAAGTGAAGGGTGTTTGGAACAGATGGCTGTCCCCCCTGCCCCTCCCTCTCCCTCCGCGCTCTCTCCCTAGTAGCCATATGGCTGCTTGGGGATCAACCTCTGTTCCAGACGACCGTTCCTCCTCTTCCTACCCCTCCCCCCACCCTCCAGCTACCATTCCACATTAGATTACCCCCTTTTTCCCAGACCCTTCTCACCCCCCTCCCCGTCCTCTAGTTCCTTCCCATTTGTCTCTTTTTGTTGGTGGCTTTGAGCTGGGAAATTTACGGCTCTTACAACATAATTACGTTGTCGTGCGGACGTTTGTTTAAATGTTAGAACCGCTAGGGTTGAGGAAGAACTCCCCAGGTGGAGGTCTTGCGTAGTCACAGTTCTTGTGGTAATGGCCGTTGTGAATGGAGTAGCCGGTGAAGTGATGAAGTGGAGCCCTGTTGCTGTTTTAGATCCAGCTACTCGGAAGAAAAAGTTGCAAGTAGCAGGGGCTATGGTGAGCCCGTAGTGGACTTACCTGGCACAGGAGCGGGGCAAGTAGCACGGGCTATGGTGAGCCCGTAGTGGACTTACCTGGCACAGGAGCGGGGCAAGTAGCACGGGCTATGATGAGCCCGTAGTGGACTTACCTGGCACAGGAGCGGGGCAAGTAGCACGGGCTATGGTGAGCCCGTAGTGGACTTACCTGGCACAGGAGCGGGGCAAGTAGCACGGGCTATGGCGAGCCCGTAGTGGACTTACCTGGCACAGGAGCGGGGCAAGTAGCACGGGCTATGGTGAGCCCGTAGTGGACTTACCTGGCACAGGAGCGGGGCAAGTAGCACGGGCTATGGTGAGCCCGTAGTGGACTTACCTGGCACAGGAGCGGGGCTGTAACAGAGTGAAGCCCTGTGCTGTAAATGACTGTAGGTAACAAAGGGGCACATTGACGGAGCCCCTACTCGCCCACCTTTGTGTGTGTGTGTGTGTGTGTGTGTGTGTGTGTGTGTGTGTGTGTGTGTGTGTGTGTGTGTGTGTGTGTGCATTAAATATGAAACTTAATTACTAGGGCGAACAATGTACACACAGGGACACCTGAATACTCAAAAGAGGAAAGGGGGGAGGGAGAGAATATTTATATTATACTAGTAAAGATGTTTGAATTATTTGGTTATGGTGGATTAAGAGTCGAGTTTTTGCCGTAAAGGTGTTTATGTAGTAATTGAGCATCTTCATGGATCCTTATATCGTTGCTCGGCCCCTGTCAATATTGATGGGTTATCTTGAGATGATTTTCTTGATTTCGGGGCTTTAGTGTCCCCGCGGTCCGGTCCTCGACCAGGCCTCCACCCCCAGGAAGCAGCCCGTGACAGCTGACTAACACCCAGGTACCTATTTTACTGCTAGGTAACAGGGGCATAGGGTGAAAGAAACTCTGCCCATTGTTTCTCGCCGGCGCCTGGGATCGAACCAAAGACCACAGGATCACAAGTCCAGTGTGCTGTCCGCTCGGCCGACCGGCTCCTGGGATGTGGTTCTCTTATTCATTGGGTAATTTTCACTCTAAATATTACATTTTATCTTTAGTTGAAGAGAAGGGAAACTGACCTTTTGCAGTCTATCAGAATGGCTTTAAACATATTTAGAATATATTTAGAATAATATACACCAACCCCACTAACCCCCGGTGGGGTTAGTGGGGTTGGTGGGAGATATGGGAGTAGGAGGGAAGGGGCGCGTGGCGTTAGTCAACTGGCGGGTGTGTACTGGGGTTCAGGTTCAGTTCCTCATCGCCATTACCACCTTCATCAATGCCAGAAGCGCCGCATGAGCTCTGAACCCCCGCGCTGTACCCGCCTCCACTACCCACATGCTTACTGCTGCCACTACCACCTGCCACCACCACCACCTGCCACCACCAACCACCACCACCACCTGCCACCACCACCTGCCCACCTGCCCACCTGCCACCACCACCACCTGCCCACCTGCCACCACCACCTGCCCACCTACCACCACCACCACCTGCCCACCTACCACCACCACCTGCCCACCTACCACCACCACCTGCCCACCTGCCACCACCACCTGCCCACCTGCCACCACCACCTGCCCACCTACCACCACCACCTGCCCACCTGCCACCACCACCTGCCCACCTGCCACCACCACCTGACCACCACCACCTGCCCACCTACCACCACCACCACCTGCCCACCTACCACCACCACCTGCCCACCTACCACCACCACCTGACCACCACCACCTGCCCACCTACCACCACCACCTGCCCACCCACCACCACCACCTGCCACCACCACCTGCCCACCCACCACCTGCCCACCCACCACCACCTGTCCACCCACCACCTGCCACCACCACCTGCCCACCCACCACCACCACCTGCCACCACCACCTGCCCACCTGCCCACCCACCACCTGCCCACCTGCCCACCCACCACCACCACCACCACCACCACCACCACCTGCCCACTTACCACCACCACACCACCCACTACCACCCCACCCACAACAATTGGCTGTTAGAGTTTAGGGCTAACAAGTTTAAGGAGATACAGATGGAAACAGGCGGTAGTCGTGTAGAAGACGTCTACATTATAACGGGAAGGAAACTACAAGATTCTGAAAGATAAGACGACTTATTAAGGCTTAAAGGTGAAAATAATTCCACCACTAGCATAGTAGTAGAAAGTTGCATAGTCCAGCATAACCACAAGTTATAAACACTTATGATAGGTGTTTACCCTGTTAAATGGGGCTCTATAAGTGCTATTGTAAGTGCTCTGTAAGTGTTTAACTATAGCTTGAGTTTTGAAGCGGCAGAGGATTACTTACATAGGGAAAAGCAGACATTGAGGCAGATCATTGGAGGTAAAGAGATGGGGAGGGGGTGTTAGGCAGAGATAATGGGTAGAGAGGGTGAGAGAGACCAACCCATTCTCGCACTTTCGTATAGTCAATATTGACTTATTAAATAAGTGCATATGTGACATACTAATTTATTTGGGAATATTTTAGTTTACCTTGAAAAGCTTCATAGAAAACACCGACCTTACCTAACCTTCTTAGTACGTTAAGATAAGCATCTTATTGCTTCGTAATTACAATTATTACATTATTACTTAACCTATTATAGGTAATTACAATTATTACTTAACCTATTATAGGTATAGGTTAAGTAATAATTGTAATTACGAAGCAATAAGATGCTTATCTTAACATACTAAGAAGGTTAGGTAAGGTCGGTGTTTTCTATGAAGCTTTTCAAGGTAAACTAAAATATTCACAAATTAGTATGTCACATATGCACTTATTTAATAAGTCAATATTGACTGTAAGAAAGTGCGAGAACGGGTTGGAGAGAGAGATACTGGAGGTCCTGGTGAAGAAGGGGGTGGTTGATGGGGCAGGTCTTGGGGGGGGGACAGTGGCAAGGGGCCGCTCACTTGTCCCATTATCACACTGCAGTTAATACTTTCCCTTTAATCCTCTCCTTCAGCCAGCTTGCTTGCTTGCTTGCTTGCTTGCTTGCTTGCTTGCTTGCTTGCCAGCTTGCTTGCTTGCTTGCTTGCTTGCTTGCTTGCTTGCCAGCTTGCTTGCTTGCTTGCTTGCTTGCTTGCTTGCCAGCTTGCTTGCTTGCTTGCTTGCTTGCTTGCTTGCTTGCTTGCCAGCTTGCTTGCTTGCTTGCTTGCTTGCTTGCTTCATTTTGTTTTATTATTTGAACCTTTTCATGAAGGGAGCCGGTCGGCCGAGCGGACAGCACGCTGGACTTGTGATCCTGTGGTCCTGGGTTCGATCCCAGGCGCCGGCGAGAAACAATGGGCAGAGTTTCTTTCGCCCTATGCCCCTGTTACCTAGCAGTAAAATAGGTACCTGGGAGTTAGTCAGGTGTCACGGGCTGCTTCCTGGGGGGTGGAGGCCTGGTCGAGGACCGGGCTGCGGGGACACTAAAGCCCCGAAATCATCTCAAGATAACCTCAAGAAGATGAATTTTTACCATTTTATATATACCAAAATTAGGTTTTACCCTCTACTGAGTGGAGAGTTTTTCTGTTCTAATAAGAGCCATTTAAGATAGCATGGATGGGGTGAGAGGAGGGAAGGGATCCTGATGTGTGCCAGTGTTATCGTGGCACTAGAGTGCCACACACACAGATCACACTAACGTGATGCATTAAATGAACAAATCCACAAGGGCCGTGACGAGGATTCGAACCTGCGTCCGGGAGCATCCCAGACACTGCCTTAATCGACTGAGCTACGACAGGGTAAAAGGGTTGAAACGGAAGTTTTACTGAACTTACTGGATCCTCGTCACGGCTCTTGTGGATTTGTTCATTTGATGCATCACGTTAGTGTGATCTCTGTGTGTGGATCCGGATTCGATCCTCGGAGGAGGCGGAAACAAATGGGTAGAGTTTCTTTCACCCTGATGGTACCTGGGAGTTAGACAGCTGCTACGGGCTGCTTCCTGGGATTGTGTAACAAAAAGGAGGCCTGGTCGAAGACCGGGCCGCGGGGACGCTAAACCCCGAAGTCATCTCAAGATAACCTCAAGATGGGGTCATTGCTCTATGTTTAAATAATATTTCCAAGAATAAATATGATGGGATGATGTATAATTTTAGTATACTCATGTTTACTGTATATTCAGGAATATATCTTGTGTATATTTTCCTGAAGATGTCACTTTGTGAACGGAACATTGTAATAAAATGAAGACTGTGTGATCTAATGTTTCTTCACCCTCAAGGCGGTAGAATATATTTACATACAATGTCAATTATCCACAAGACAAATAGCAGTTGTAATAATTCTTCTCTGTTCAATTCCATGTTTATTAAAGAAAACCTGCTCCCAAAATATATAAATTATATACATTCATGGGAGTATCCACATCAGAATGGAACTAAGATAAAGAAAGTTCTTTTGTAATTGCCACATATTTTCAAGGCATGTGGTATCTTTAACCTTCTACCGCGAGAATGATGGAGCAGGCCTTTTCACTTTTTAATACTAGAAACCATTTTATTAGACGTCTTCTGGAAGATGTCCAGATATGCTTGCAAGATATCATAGTCTATCATGGTCCGCGGAGACGGGACCCGTCCGGCTGGGTCCGCGGAGACGGGACCCGTCCGGCTGGGCAGCGAGCCTCCTGCTGGTGTGGATAATGGAGGTAGTGAACTCCAGTGCAATGGGATGCTGAATATTTCACGTCGGGCCACACCTAGACCGACCCCCCCCCCCCCCCTGCTCTCTCCAACCCCCCTGGACCCTACCACAGCTGGAGGCACCCCTGCCTCTCCCCAGCTGCTCCCCTGGACCCTGTCACAGCAGGAGGCACCCCTGCCCCCTACCTCCACCCTTGCTGCCCCCTACCTCCACCCTTGCTGCGCCCTACCACCCCATTCACTCAACATTGTAAATATTAGTACTGGAAATCTAGATTTACCTCCTATGAGACCGTGAAACAAAGATGTGTTAAGAGTACATATAGTAGTTTCCTAACCTCTAATGTCAGGAAGCAAACGAGCATGTGGTTTGTGTTCGAGCGTACACGCACGCACGTGGCCAAGCACCTCTGTTATCACCATTACCTTGGCTGGAGTCTGTCCATTATCACCATCATTACCTCGTCTCCGCTTTTGTCTTGCGAGCTTCCCTGCCATTGACCGTGCTCAGTGTTCCGTACTGATATTTTATTCCGTGCATGGTGGCGTTCTTGTCTGGCCTCAGGATTTTAACTCCGCGGGATTTGATAAAACTGCCAATTGAGGCACAGGACCAGAGGGGTGGATGGGGAGTGTAGGTGGGGAGGGTTGTTGAGGTAAAATGTGCGGGATGGTGGGATAGGGTAGGAATATGTAAGGATAGATAGATAGAGAGAGAGAGAGAGTCAGAGTCAGAGAGAGTGAGTCAGAGAGAGTGAGTGAGTCAGAGAGAGTGAGTCAGAGAGAGAGAGTGAGTCAGAGAAAGAGAGAGTGAGTCAGAGAGAGAGAGAGTGAGTCAGACAGAGAGAGTCAGAGAGAGAGTCAGAGAGAGAGAGTGAGTCAGTGAGTGAGGGACGACGGGTGGTGTCAAACATGCAAGAGGAAGGGGTAAGGAGACTAGCTGGGGTGTAGGTGTGTAAGGCATCTGTGTACTGCTGCTTCTCTCTACCTGTCCAAGTACTCTCCACGTGGATGCGTGATGAAGCTGGGTTATTTAGGAGGACGTGTGTGGTGGTGGTGTGACCTAGTGGTCGACCCTCCCCGCCGTGTTGACACACTTCTTCCTCCATACACAACAAGCTGGCCAACTTGTACTTCATCCACGAGTCCCTTGACACAAGAAAACTTCTCTGTGTTACAATCCTCGTCACGGCCCTTGTGGATTTGTTCATTTGATGCATCACGTTAGTGTGATCTCTGTGTGTTCTCTGTGTTATTGTGACGTTAGTGTGATCTCTGTGTGTTCTCTGTGTTATTGTGTTGTATTGCTGGACCCGTGAGCTACCGTTATCTTGAGGTTAGGTAAGGTCGGTATTTTCTATGAAGCTTTTCAAGGTAAACTAGTATGTTTAGTATGTCACATATGCACGTATTTAATAAGTCAATATTGACTATACGAAAGTGCGAGAACGGGTTGGGCTTTGTATGCAGCCTTTCTTTCCTCCATCTTTCTCCTCTACACCTTTAACTTTTTGTATTCCGTACGTGTCTAAGCATTTTTTTCCTCCTATTCCACCTGCAACTTAAAATGTAAAGGAACCACAAGGTTGGTTTTACTTATGGAAGCCATAGTTGTAAAGTTGAAATGAGCCACTTGCCAGGGACCAGCTCCTTGCTCTTCCCCCTCGAACGAGTGATCTAGAATGGCCATTGCTATTCCTTTCTCGTCGTCTCCCTCTTGAACTCCACCTCACCTCTCTCCTTCAGTCATCAGGTCCTTCCCTCCAGCGACGACTTTTCATATTATTTTTTTCCTGGCACATAATTATATTAAGGAATTGGGGAGAGTTGGTTCTTTGATCTTTTTTCCTCTTGAAGTTCTCAGCTCATCTCTTAACTTTCATCTTTCTTCCTCTTGCACTACTCATCTGGTGATCTTTCTCCTCTTGCACTACTCATCTGGTGATCTTTCTCCCTCTTGCACTACTCGTCTGGTGATCTTTATCCTCTTGCACTACTCATCTGGTGATCTTTCTCCTCTTGCACTACTCATCTGGTGATCTTTCTCCTCTTGCACTACTCATCTGGTGATCTTTCTTCCTCTTGCACTACTCATCTGGTGATCTTTCTCCCTCTTGCACTACTCATCTGGTGATCTTTCTCCTCTTGCACTACTCATCTGGTGATCTTTCTCCCTCTTGCACTACTCATCTGGTGATCTTTCTCCCTCTTGCACTACTCATCTGGTGATCTTTCTCCCTCTTGCACTACTCATCTGGTGATCTTCCTTCCTCTTGCACTTGCTTCAGTTGAGAGGCGGGACCAAAGAGCCAGAGCTCAACCCCCGCAAACACAACTAGGTGAGTACAACTTGGTGAGTACTACACCGCCCCAAGGTGCACTTCCCTCTCCCAATCTTATATTCATTAGTCTTAATAAAATAAGCCTGAACAGTGAAATACATTACAAGTTTTTTTTATATAATTTTCTAAAGCTACTAGAGATGGAAGGCATATCAAATCCAGCTATGAATAAGGAGCACAGTGGGTACAGGAGACACATTTCCAGTGAACCCCTCTAGTGCAGTTGAAGTCATAGTGGAGATTATAACGCCTGGCTGCCTCACCAGACGAGATGAAATGACAATTTTGGCAGCATATGAGAGAGTACTTGGACCAGCAGTCTGGTCTGGAAGCGTCGCCCGTGAATGGCATCCTGTCTGTATACCAGACATGCAAATTAAATGACATGACTCGCTGCCACCAGGTAGACTCAGGCGTGTAAAGCAACACTGACGAGGTGCTCAGACCTCTACAGCGGCTTGTGCTAGGGGGGAATGAGGCGAGATTCCGGGGGGGGGGGGAAGGAGTAGATAAGATCAAGAAGAAAATTACCAAGTATTTAAGGGGTGGGGCATCTGGTAGGGACAGGGGGAATGGTATAGAGGGGGTGAGGGGATATTGTAATACTGTGTGGATTTTGAGACACAGGAGGGTGGAGGGTGGCTTATTCCTCCTCGAGGAAGGAATAAGAAAGAGTTTGGGTGCTTAAAGGGCACGTAGTAAGACGATTGTTGGCTGGATATCACGTCATCTGGTTGTGCAAGATATGATTGTGGCAAGGATATCACGTCATCTGCTTGTGAACGATATGATTCTTGCAAGGATATCACGTCATCTGCTTGTGCACGATATGATTGTGGCAAGGATTTCACGTCATCTGCTTGTGAACGATATGATTTTTGCAAGGATATCACGTCATCTGGTTATGCACGGTATGATTGTGGCAAGGATTTCACGTCATCTGCTTGTGAACGATATGATTCTTGCAAGGATATCACGTCATCTGGTTATGCACGGTATGATTGTGGCAAGGATATCGCGTCATCTGGTTGTGCACGATATGACTGAGGGCTAACCTTTGTGTTGCTATGACTGCCCTTGTGAGATATACGGACAGCCGTATATAATTTAACAAAACTTTAAAAGTTTATATAATTAACATTTAAAAGTACACCAGTTGTAGCCTTAAATTTGGGACCTAATTTCTACATGTAGTCCTCAGCTGACGTCTAATTTGTAGTCGAAATCCCAAGACTAGAAATCAAGCTCATTGATGAATGAGCGGCTCATTTTGGCCAAGAGAGAGAAAGGGCCAGATTCACGAAGCAGTTACCCAAGCATTTACGAACCTGGGGCCAGATTCACGAAGCAGTTATGCAAACACTTACGAACCTGGGGCCTGATTCACGAAGCAGTTATGCAAGCACTTACTAACCTGGGGCCTGATTCACGAAGCAGTTACCCAAGCACTTACGAACCTGGGGCCTGATTCACGAAGCAGTTACCCAAGCACTTACGAACCTGGGGCCAAATTCACGAAGCAGTTACGCAAGCACTTACGAACCTGGGGCCAGATTCACGAAGCAGTTACGCAAGCACTTACGAACGTGTACATCTTTCCTCAATCTTTGACGGCTTTGGTTACATTTATTAAACAGTTTACAAGCATGAAAACTTGCCAATCAACTGTTGTTATTGTTACAAACAGCCTCCTGGTGCTTCGGAGCTCATTAACTGTTTAATAATTGTAAACAAAGCCGCCAAAGATTGAGAAAAGATGTACAGGTTCGTAAGTGCTTGCCTAAGTGCTTTCGTGAATCTGGCCCAAGGCAAGCAGACATTCGTCCCAGCTTAATGCACTAATTGATTTAATATTTTATTTTTAATAGATTAATTAATAGATTAACAATAGATTAATCACACACAGACGCAGGTTGGAATCCTCGTCACGGCCCTTGTGGATTTGTTAAATAGATTAATATTGATTTAATGAACTAATTGATCCATTAATATTAAAGACTCGGCCCTTTAAGAAAAAAGGCCGATTCGTATATTATTACGTTGTTTATTAAAGTAATTAATAATTAATTTCTTGGGTTTATTTAATTAACTCAAAAATGAAACTCGCTCCTTCTTATATCAAAGTTTAAGCCAAGTTAATATATCAAAGTTTGTAGATCTTGCAATGTCACCAAGATCCTCCATTGCAGCCATCAATCGACCCCCCAAAGTTTTCAATATCCTTCCAGCTCGCCTAAGTTATTGGCTGTAATTAAAAAGTTTTCAGTATGAAATAAATGAGAAAAGTGTGGAAGCGATCCTGGTTCTCCCTTCTTAGAATTTAGGTAGTTTTGTGTGTGTGTGTGTGTACTCGCCTAGATGTGCTTGCACGTTCGAGCTAGGCTCCTGGCCCCGCCTTTCTAACGTTCTTATTTAATGCAATGTTTCTCACGCTTCTATCATACTTACATTTAAAACTTTGAATCGAATTAACCTCAACCACTGCTACGTCGAACCTGTTCCACCTATTAACAGTTCTGATACTGGGAAAGTTCTTCTTGATGTGCCAGTGACTCATTTGGATCTAGTGTGTGTGTGACCCCTTGTGCTGGTGTTCCTAGCTCTGAACACTGCTCCTTTTTCTACTTTATCAACTTCCTATTATTGGGAAGTGGTTCCAATAATCCCGTTATTGTCGTGTGTCCCCCCCCCCCCCCTCTCTCTCTCTCTCTCTCTCTCTCTCTCTCTCTCTCTCTCTCTCTCTCTCTCTCTCTCTCTCTCTCTGTCTCTGTCTCTGTCTCTCTCTCTGTCTCTCTCTCTCTCTGTCTCTCTCTGTCTCTCTCTCTCTCTGTCTCTCTCTCTCTCTCTCTCTCTCTCTCTCTCTCTGTCTCTCTCTCTCTCTGTCTCTCTCTCTCTCTGTCTCTCTCTCTCTCTGTCTCTCTCTCTCTCTCTCTCTCTGTCTCTCTCTCTCTCTGTCTCTCTCTCTCTCTGTCTCTCTCTCTCTCTGTCTCTCTCTCTCTCTCTGTCTCTCTCTCTCTCTCTCTCTCTGTCTCTCTCTCTCTCTCTGTCTCTCTCTCTCTCTGTCTCTCTCTCTCTCTCTGTCTCTCTCTCTCTCTCTGTCTCTCTCTCTCTCTCTGTCTCTCTCTCTCTCTCTGTCTCTCTCTCTCTCTCTGTCTCTCTCTCTCTCTCTCTCTCTCTGTCTCTCTCTCTCTCTCTCTCTCTCTGTCTCTCTCTCTCTCTCTCTCTCTCTCTCTCTCTCTCTCTCTCTCTCTCTCTCTCTCTCTCTCTCTCTCTCTGTCTCTCTCTCTCTCTGTCTCTCTCTGTCTCTCTGTCTCTCTCTCTCTCTGTCTCTCTCTCTCTCTCTCTCTCTCTCTCTCTCTCTCTCTCTCTCTCTCTCTCTCTCTCTCTCTCTCTCTCTCTCTCTCTCTCTCTCTCTCTCTCTCTCTCTCTCTCTCTCTCTCTCTCTCTCTCTCTCTCTCTCTCTCTCTCTCTCTCATGTGGTAACTGTGTCCGTCCCTGGGGGTCTAGTGTCTCTCCTTGTGGGGATAGGGAAGGGTTCGGGGGTTCTTATATTAATGGGGTATTAAAATTATCAACACAAGACAACACGAAACAATGGGTATAAATTGGATAATTTTAGATTTAGAAAAGACCTGGGTCAATACTGGTTCGGTAACAGGGATGTTGATTTGTGGAACCAATCACCGCGTAACATAATAGAAGTAGGAGTCCTTGATTGTTTCAAGCGTGGGTTGGACATGTATATGAATGAGATTGGGTGGTTGTAAATACTTAAACATTCGTAAGCCTATGCCCCTGTTACCTAGCAGTAGAATAGGTACCTGGGTGTTAGTCAGCTGTCACGGGCTGCTTCCTGGGGGGTGGAGGCCTGGTCGAGGACCGGGCCGCGGGGACACTAAAAAGCCCCGAAATCATCTCAAGATAACCTCAAGATGATAAATATATGTACTATATTAGTCATAAGATAGCGTGTACTAATTCAAGGATTACAAGCGAAAAGGTTTTAACCGGTTCTATATATTCCCGCTAAAAAAGTTTCCCATTTGGACAAATTCATTATTAAAAATATGAACTCTTTTGGTGGTCCATCACAAGTGGTAGTTTCGACCAAATATTTCCTTAAGTACTACAGTACCATTTTAGCAGAATGGGCTGCACTTGGATAGTCCCAGTACAACACTAACATTTTGGGCACGACCGTCCATTTGTTTACATTAGAACTATAGTTGCCATATGCACTGTTTACATTAGACCCAGAGTTGCCATATGCACTGTTTACATTAGACCCAGAGTTGCCATATGCACTGTTTACATTAGACCCAGAGTTGCCATATGCACTGTTTACATTAGACCCAGAGTTGCCATATGCACTGTTTACATTAGACCCAGAGTTGCCATATGCACTGTTAACATTAGACCCAGAGTTGCCATATGCACTGTTTACATTAGACCCAGAGTTGCCATATGCACTATAATTGTTGGGTGATGGGTTGTTACTGTGTGTAAACAGCAGCCAGATGGTGGCACCGTCGCCATTCACTCTTGCTAAACATGTAGAATTAATTATATTAATTATATAAATTTCTTCTACCATGTCGTAGCTCAGTCGATTAAGGCAGGGTCTGGGATCCTCTAGGACGTAGGTTCGAACCCTCGTCACGGCCCTTGTGGATTTGTTCATGAATAATTGAGTTGATGATTCAGTGATGAACGGGAAGCATTACAGTAGTGTGTTAGTTCACGACATTCTTGGCAAGTTTGTGTAGACCGCTGATGAGGCGGAGAAACTGTTGGGCTAGTTAATGTTGTTTTTAGATTCAACTACTCAGAACAACTGGGCTGGACGGTAGAGCGACGGTCTCGCTTCATGCAGGTCGGTGTTCAATCCCCGACCGTCCACCAGTGGTTGTGGCACCATTCCTTTCCCCCCGTCCCATCCCAAATCCTTATCCTGACCCCTTCCCAGTGCTATATAGTCGCAATGGCTTGGTGCTTTCCCCCCATGATAGTTCCCTTCGCTCCCTATTTGGAACAGGAAGTTCCAGTAGCACGGGCTATGGTGATCCCGTAACTATGGTAGGCTAGTTAATAATCACCCTACACATTTACTGGGTTATACGGTGTGGTGTAGAGGCAGTTATGGTGTGGTGGTGATTGAGTTGGTGTGGTGGGGGTGTGTGGTGGTGGTTGTGTTGGTGTGGTGGGGGTGTGTGGTGGTGGGGGTGTGTGGTGGTGGTTGTGTTGGTGTGGTGGGTGTGTGTGGTGGTGGTTGTGTTGGTGTGGTGGGGGTGTGTGGTGGTGGTTGTGTTGGTGTGGTGGGTGTGTGTGGTGGGGGTGTGTGTTGGTGTGGTGGGGGTGTGTGTGGTGACGGGTGGAGCTGAAGCGACGGGGTTGGAGAGAGAGAATGAGAGAGAATGAGAGAGAATGAGAGAGAGAGAGAGAGAGAGAGAGAGAGAGAGAGAGAGAGAGAGAGAGAGAGAGAGAGAGAGAGAGGAGAGAGAGAGAGAGAGAGAGAGAGAGAGAATGAGAGAGAGAGAGAATGAGAGTGAGAGAGAATGAGAGTGAGAGAGAATGAGAGTGAGAGAGAATGAGAGAGAATGAGAGTGAGAGAGAATGAGAGTGAGAGAGAATGAGAGTGAGAGAGAATGAGAGTGAGAGAGAATGAGAGTGAGAGAGAATGAGAGTGAGAGAGAATGCTAAGCAACCAGAGAGCAAGAATAAGGCAGAGTGAAGTATGGCAGCGCTCCTGGTGGTGGTGGTTACTACTGATTACACTCACAAAACTCTTCATATAGAAAACGAGTATAAAGGCCACATTTGGACAGAAATATGTACGGTGGGAAGGTTAGCGGGTTTTCATATTTTTCATCGTTCATCGCCGCTTTCATCTCCTAGTGTATAAAGTGCCACTTGCTGGCACTTGAAAGCTGGCTGGTGGATAGTGACTAGTCTTGATGGATAGTGTATTAGTTTTGGTGGTAGTGGAGTGGGAGCTACAAGATATGGTGATTGTATTTTGATGAAGTAGCAGTGCCACTATGAGGAGATTGTTGGTGCCAGGTGGTGGTGGCACTTATGGTGCCACTGTGAGCGGCGTGTCGGTGCCAGGTGGTGGTGGTGGTGGTGCCAGGTGGTGGTGGTGGTGGTGCCAGGTGGTGGTGGTGGTGGTGGTGCCAGGTGGTGGTGGTGGTGCCAGGTGGTGGTGCTGGTGGCGGCAGTTATGGTGCGTGGTAGGAATGGCGAGCAGGCAGGTGAGGTGCCAACCACTTCTTACCTGAGAGGCAGTAAACGGGCCCACCTGTGCCACTCCTGGGAGCTCGGCACTGGTACAGGGCCTGGTTGGCGTGCGAGGGTACGGACAGGTACGGGAGCACGGCACTGGTACAGGGCCTGGTTGGCGTGCGAGGGTACGAATAGGTACGGGAGCACGGCACTGGTACAATGCCTGCTTGGCGTGCTAGGGTACGTATAGGTACGGGCTCTGGCGTGCATCAAATGTGGCTGTGAAGATAAGTTAAGATTGACGTCTATCAATATATTTGTTCCTCGGATGATCGTTAATGAGATAGACGTGAAAGAGTACCACAACTCTATGCAAATATTAAACATGTTATAGGAGGCAATACTACAACTCTCCTGGTTATGAGAACACGCTCAACAATGTTTAATGAGTTGTTAAAGCTGCCTGCTACCGTGTTTGTAATATTCTCTAATACGTCAGTGCTGCTCCCATGGAAACTGGAAACGGTGCTTGGCGCACGCACGCATGAACTCTCACAAACACACACACACACACACACACACACACACACACTGTTGATTGACGGTTGAGAGGCGGGACCAAAGAGCTAGAGCTCAACCCCCGCAAGCACAATTAGGTGAGTGCACACACACACACACACTCATTTGTAAAATATAAATATATATATATATATTTATATATTTATATATATATATAATAAAATTTGTGTGTGTGTGTGTGTACAGATGGTGGTGGTGGTTCAGATTCACCTACTCTGAACCAACAGTTGTAAGCAGCACGGGCTATGGTGATCCCGCGGGTACCCACCTGGCACAGGAGCTGTGGTGGTGAGCGAGGCAGAACAGTAGAAGCCGTGAACGTGTGTGTGTGTGTGTGTAGTGCCAGAGACAGGCGGGGTATGGCGCCGGGCACCTGGGCACTGGGATGCCAGGCGTTTTATGTGAGGCAATAGTTTGGTTGTGGTCACTGGTGGTCGACACTGTGTGTGTTGTGACCGTGAAGCTCGGGACATGACTATTGGGGTGCGGAATTTATGGTGTGTCGACAACAGTTTGTTTAAGAGAGCATGTGCCACGCTGCCTCGCTTTAGATTTCAATGATTTTTTGTCATTACTTGTTATTAGTATAATTCTTATAGTAGTGGGTATATGGATGTTTGTAGCTCACCTAAATGCAAGGTTAAGGACTGTAACGGGAGAGTGTTATGTTATTCTATGATCAAATCCACAAGGGCCGTGACGAGGATTCGAACCTGCGTCCGGGAGCATCCCAGACACTGCCTTAATCGGCTGAGATACGACAGGGTAAAAGGGTTGAAACCGAAGTTCTACTGAACTTACTGGATCCCGTAGCCTCTCCGAGGCACAAACCAGGGTTTTACAACCCCCCCCCCCCCTGCATCGGTCTCAACCTTTTAACCCTGTCGTACCTCAGTCGATTAAGGCAGTGTCTGGGATGCTCCCGGACGCAGGTTCGAATCCTCGTCACGGCCCTTGTGGATTTGTTCATTCGATGCATCACGTTAGTGTGATGTGTGTGTGTTATTCTATGATTCTAAGGTGCAAAATTTTGTACTTGGGTACTTACATTGCTGCCCTGGAGTACAGGAACTGTACCCTGCACTGCCAGTTTGAAGTCCATTACAAAGATAAGGTCATGAACAAGACAGTGTATAAATTAGTTGCACCGCTCCAGGTATCTTGCACTGGCAAGTCTGAAAGTCCTAATGACTGGGCGTTACAATGAAATGTTGCAGATAGTATTTTTTATATTAACGCATTTAGGTACATCTGCATTCATGTAGCTACCGTAATGTTTAAGATGCAGATACTCCTCTGACCAATTTGTTCAAAGTAGGACGGGCTATGGTGAGCCCGCAGTGGACTTACCTGGCGCAGGTGCGGGGCAAGTAGCACGGGCTATGGTGAGCCCGTAGTGGACTTACCTGGCACAGGAGCGGGGCAAGTAGCACGGGCTATGGTGAGCCTGTAGTGGACTTACCTGGCACAGGAGCGGGGCAAGTAGCACGGGCTATGGTGAGCCCGTAGTGGACTTACCTGGCACAGGAGCGGGGCAAGTAGCACGGGCTATGGTGAGCCCGTAGCGACGTAATGCTAAAAACTTCGCATCTCGCAGGATTGCTAGTCATACAGGGCCACGTGATCAGTATTCCCAGACTTGGGCGGACTCTACGGTGAAAGCAATTACCTTTTGAGTTACTTTGTCGGCCTGGACTGCAGGGTAGAAGCCGAGAATTGGACACTAAACCATTAATTCCATGGAGGGGGCTAGTTAAGGCTGTTCGCCTGGTAGGTAACAAGGTAACACCTCCTAGACAGATGAGATAGAACATCCTGACGAGGTTATATACCCTCGTGGACAGTAGGGAAGGAGAGGAATGAACATGGAATGATGTGTGGACGAATGTTAAAGCGGCTGCTGTAACACGGGTGCCACTGCCTCACATACACTAATTTATCCATGACCTGGGGTGGAGAGGGCTAGTGTAGCCACGGTCAACCACACCTTTCTGTCTAGTGTCTGAGTGGTGGTCCTCTGGTGGTCCTCTGGTGGTCCCCTGGTGGTCCCCTGGTGGTTCTCTGGTGGTCCCTCTGGCGGTCCCCTGGTGGTCCCCTGGTGGTCACCTGGTGGTCCCTCTGGTGGTCCCTCTGGTGGTCCCCTGGTGGTCCCCTGGTGGTCACCTGGTGGTCCTCTGGTGGTCCCTCTGGTGGTCCTCTGGTGGTCCCCCTGGTGGTCCCCCTGGTGGTCCCCCTGGTGGTCCTCTGGTGGTCCTCTGGTGGTCCTCTGGTGGTCCTCTGGTGGTCCTCTGGTGGGTCTTGGCTACAGGCTCTCTATCAGTTTAGAGTACATTTAATTCCTAGTGATGTTAATATAATTTAACTTGTGATATTATATGGTTATTGGGAGTGAATGTGTGTAATATTTGTCAGTGGGGCAGGGGTGTTGTAGGGGAAGCTGGGGTGTTGTAGGGGAGGCTGGGGTGTTGTAGGGGAGGCTGGGGTGTTGTAGGGGAGGCTGGGGTGTTGTAGGGGAGGCTGGGGTGTGGTAGGGGAGGCTGGGGTGTTGTAGGGGAGGCTGGGGTGTTGTAGGGGAGTCTGGGGTGTTGTAGGGGAGTCTGGGGTGTTGTAGGGGAGGCTGGGGGTGTTGTAGGGGAGGCTGGGGGTGTTGTAGGGGAGGCTGGGGGTGTTGTAGGGGAGGCTGGGGTGTTGTAGGGGAGGCTGGGGTGTTGTAGGGGAGTCTGGGGTGTTGTAGGGGAGTCTGGGGTGTTGTAGGGGAGTCTGGGGTGTTGTAGGGGAGTCTGGGGTGTTGTAGGGGAGTCTGGGGTGTTGTAGGGGAGTCTGGGGTGTTGTAGGGAGTCTGGGGTGTTGTAGGGGAGTCTGGGGTGTTGTAGGGGAGTCTGGGGTGTTGTAGGGGAGTCTGGGGTGTTGTAGGGGAGGCTGGGGTGTTGTAGGGGAGGCTGGGGTGTTGTAGGGGAGGCTGGGGAGTTGTAGGGGAGGCTGGGGTGTTGTAGGGGAGGCTGGGGTGTTGTAGGGGAGGCTGGGGGTGTTGTAGGGGAGTCTGGGGGTGTTGTAGGGGAGGCTGGGGTGTTGTAGGGGAGGCTGGGGGTGTTGTAGGGGAGGCTGGGGGTGTTGTAGGGGAGGCTGGGGGTGTTGTAGGGGAGGCTGGGGGGTGCTGTAGGGGAGGCTGGGGGGTGCTGTAGGGGAGGCTGGGGGTGTTGTAGGGGAGGCTGGGGGTGTTGTAGGGGAGGCTGGGGGGTGCTGTAGGGGAGGCTGGGGGTGTGTTGTAGGGGAGGCTGGGGTGTTGTAGGGGAGGCTGGGGTGTTGTAGGGGAGGCTGGGGGTGTTGTAGGGGAGGCTGGGGGTGTTGTAGGGGAGGCTGGGGGTGTTGTAGGGGAGGCTGGGGGTGTTGTAGGGGAGGCTGGGGGTGTTGTAGGGGAGGCTGGGGGTGTTGTAGGGGAGGCTGGGAGTGTTGTAGGGGAGGCTGGGGTGTTGTAGGGGAGGCTGGGGGTGTTGTAGGGGAGGCTGGGGGTGTTGTAGGGGAGGCTGGGGGTGTTGTAGGGGAGGCTGGGGGTGTTGTAGGGGAGGCTGGGGGTGTTGTAGGGGAGGCTGGGGGTGTTGTAGGGGAGGCTGGGGGTGTTGTAGGGGAGGCTGGGGGTGTTGTAGGGGAGGCTGGGGGTGTTGTAGGGGAGGCTGGGGGTGTTGTAGGGGAGGCTGGGGGTGTTGTAGGGGAGGCTGGGGGTGTTGGTAGGAGGGTGTGGTGATGGGCAGAGTGCCAGGCTGGGGCCACACCTGTGATTCATGGTGCCGGGGCGTCTGATACGGACCATTCAGCGGTCTCCCTCCCGTCAAAGACCTTGGGGCACTGACTGTTATGGGCGTGACGGTGACAGTTGTACAGTAACGTGGACAGTCATTGTCTCTCTGGTTATCTTGAGATGATTTCGGGGCTTTAGTGTCCCCGCGGCCCGGTCCTCGACCAGGCCTCCACCCCCAGGAAGCAGCCCGTGACAGCTGACTAACACCCAGGTACCTATTTTACTGCTAGATAACAGGGGCATAGGGTGAAAGAAACTCTGCCCATTGTTTCTCGCCGGCGCCTGGGATCGAACCCGGGACCACATGATCACAAGTCCAGTGTGCTGTTCGCTCGGCCGACCGGCTCTGGACGAAGGTTGACCCTTCCCTTAATGCAACTATTCTAATACGTTTCCCATACCTGTCTCACTCCCGCCATATCTTCTACTATCATCCCCCATTATGTCACCTGTCACACCCCAGTCCTTATCACCCATTAATTGATGCTACCAGCCTCCTGTCTCTCTCCATCTCTACCTTTTCTCTATCCCTCCCCATCATTACTCCCTACTGCCTTTCCACTATTGTATGGCATTACATACAATAGTGGAAATACAATTATACATACAGTACATGCTAGTACATACAATACCAGGCATTGTATGTACTAGCTCTATCTATATATCAATCCATTAATGTAACATCACTTGTATGTATGTACCTTACCTGAATAAACATATTTATTTATTTATTTATATTACCAACTCTAGCATACTCTTCCTACTGCTTAACCCGCTCCCCCTTCCCCTAATATCATTCATCTTATAATCAAGTCTAGTTTCTCTGTCTCCAATTGTGTCTTAAAGTCGGCTCCCGCCTTGGCCACCTACTTCACCGCGCTTCCATCAAACTTCATACAGTGTTTAAAATCATTTATGTAGTCAGAAAACTCGTACTAGATTTCCTGATCGTCAAATTTAATTTGGATATATTATTAACTTGCTTTTGGCAATGGCTAGAGGGAATGTCTTGTATTACAGACTTGCAGTGCAGTTGTTTGGCGATATTGGTGAAGGGAGGTGCGGAAGACGGCCCGCCCTCGGCTGTTTACCTTTAAGGTGTTGGGACTCGGTTATTTGGGTGGCTGGGTTGGGGAAGGAGGGAGTAGGGGGGGGGGAGGGGGGGGGCAGGAATGGTAAACGAAGCGAGGTTGGTCTCACAAGTCTGCGTTGGCCCCGTTGTTGCTTTCTCGCTTGACATCTTTAAGTCGTGTTTATTGACCGCTGGCGCTCTTGCTTCGCCACTGTAATTTGACGTGACAATTTTAATACGCTTCGGGTCATGTATGACGGCGGGTTAATGTGCCACAGTCAAGACATTTACAGCTCGTCACTTCTAGTTGATCTTCCGCCGTCACTTTATTCCCAGTAATGCATGCCAAGAATGTAGGAGTAAGAGGGCGGTGTTTTGAAAGTAGGTTGGCCTCCTGTATCACACAAACACGCCAGCGCTTTCATTGGCCAGTGAAGCGCAATATTTAGTTTTATTAGACACTTGTAGCACATGTGTATCTCCACCCGTGCACTGTAGGCTGGGTGAGCTGCACAGTGCTCACATAGTCACGCTCCATGTTCCCTCTCTCCCTTAACACGTGTTCCCGCACAGTACCTGTCGCCGGGTACTGGGTCCCAGTTTACGGATGACATGAGGGGCTGGTACGGGCTTACCTCAATGGCCTGGATATATCAAAGACATTATACTCAATAATTAATTGTATTTGGAGGGGTTCGTGTGGAAGCCGTATTCAGGTCGTAACCCTGGAAACACAAACCGAAACTGTCTCTATTTTTCGCTTTTTAAAACTTGTAATAAAGTTGTTACATCTTGCCTTAACATGTTTATGACGTATTAGAACGTTGTTACAACTTGCTATATTGGTTGCTATAACTGGTTAGATGGTGTTAAAACTTGTTTGAACGTTGTACCAACGTCGTATTTTCGGTGTGTGTTTGGCGGGAAGCAATGGGTTACATGAATTGTCTGACTGGTTCTTAAGACCTTCAGCTGGAACTTAACATAGGATTTTGTTGACTGCTTCGACAGTTACTGATGAGGTTTGTTCACGTTTTAGACTGTACATATTGTGCACGGACGTGATACAAAATTAAGGAAGTTTGTCCTCTATGGTTTAGTAGTGTATATTGGGACAATTATAGAAGAGTTTCAGGGACATGTTCACGCAAGTCTAGCGTAAATTTCTTAGGGCGAGAGGCGCTGCATTCTCGCGGAAGGTGACGGAATGTGATCTTGCTCCGAGGCTTTGTTACGAAGGCGTCGCACCATCCTCTTTAACAGCGGGCGGGTGTGTGTGTGTGTGTGTACTCACCTATATGTACTCACCTATATGTGCTTGCAGGATCGAGCATTGACTCTTGGATCCCGCCTTTCTAGCTATCGGTTGTTTACAGCAATGACTCCTGTCCCATTTCCCTATCATACCTAGTTTTAAAAGTATGAATAGTATTTGCTTCCACAACCTGTTCCCCAAGTGCATTCCATTTTTCTACTACTCTCACGCTAAAAGAAAACTTCCTAACATCTCTGTGACTCATCTGAGTTTCCAGTTTCCACCCATGTCCCCTCGTTCTGTTATTATTACGTGTGAACATTTCATCTATTTCCACTTTATCAATTCCCCTGAGTATTTTATATGTCCCTATCATATCTCCTCTCTCCCTTCTTTTCTCTAGTGTCGTTAGGTTCAGTTCCTTCAGCCGCTCTTCATATCCCATCCCTCGTAACTCTGGGACAAGCCTCGTCGCAAACCTCTGAACCTTCTCCAGTTTCTTTATGTGTTTCTTCAGGTGGGGGCTCCATGATGGCGCGGCATACTCTAAGACGGGTCTCACGTAGGCAGTGTAAAGCGCCCTAAAAGCTTCCTCATTTAGGTTTCTGAATGAAGTTCTAATTTTCGCCAGTGTAGAGTACGCTGCTGTCGTTATCCTATTTATATGTGCCTCAGGAGTTAGATTAGGTGTCACATCCACTCCCAGGTCTCTTTCTCGAATCGTTACAGGTAGGCTGTTCCCCTTCATTGTGTACTGTCCCTTTGGTCTCCTGTCACCTGATCCCATTTCCATAACTTTACATTTACTGGTGTTAAACTCCAGTAGCCATTTCCCTGACCATCTCTGCAGCCTGTTTAAGTCCTCTTGGAGGATCCTACAATCCTCGTCTGTCACAACTCTTCTCATTAATTTTGCGTCATCTGCAAACATTGACATGTATGATTCCACTCCTGTAAACATATCATTTACGTAAATTAGAAAGAGGATTGGTCCCAGCACCGATCCTTGAGGTACTCCACTTGTTACAGTTCGCCAGTCCGACTTTTCGCCCCTTACCATTACCCTCTGGCTCCTTCCTGTTAGGTAGTTCTTCACCCATACTAGGGCCTTTCCGCTTACTCCTGCCTGCCTCTCAAGTTTGTATAGCAGTCTCATGTGCGGTACCGTATCAAAGGCCTTTTGGCAGTCAAGAAATATGCAGTCTGCCCAGCCTTCTCTGTCCTGCCTTATCCTTGTTACTTTATCATAGAATTCTAAAAGGTTTGTTAGGCATGATTTCCCTGTCCAGAACCCATGTTGGTGCTTGTTTACAAACCCAATGCTCTCCAGGTGCTCAACAAGTCTTAGCCTAATTATTCTTTCAAGAATTTTGCAGGGGATGCTTGTCAGTGATACGGGTCTGTAGTTAAGTGCCTCCTCCCTATCACCCTTTTTGAAAATCGGTACGACATTTGCCTCCTTCCAGCAACTGGGCAATTCTCCCGTCATAAGTGACTCATTAAAGATCATTGCCAGAGGCACGCTGAGAGCCTGCGCTGCCTCTTTGAGTATCCACGGTGATACTTTGTCTGGTCCAACAGCTTTATTTGCATCCAGTGTTGTCAACTGTTTCATTACATCCTCTGCTGTCAGCTCTATATCCGATAGTCTTTCATCTTGGGTAATCTCTTCTAACAATGGGAGCTGCTCAGGCTCGGTTGTGAACACTCCATGGAATTTTGCATTCAGTATGCATTTTGCATTCAGAATTTTGCATTGTGTGTGTGTGTGTGTGTGTGTGTGTGTGTGTGTGTGTGTGTGTGTGTGTGTGTGTGTGTGTGTGTGTGTGTGTGTGTGTGTGTGTGTGTGTACCGTGCGGGAGCACACACCTCCACCACACACACCTTGTACTAACAGCAGGTGTGTGTGTGTGTGTTGTACCATGCTGGAGCCCACACTCCATTGACAAATGGAATGCATTAGGCAGTAATGTGGTGGAGGCTGACTCCATACACAGTTTCAAGTGTAGATATGATAGAGCCCAATAGGCTCAGGAATCTGTACACCAGTTGATTGACAGTTGAGAGGCGGGACCAAAGAGCCAGAGCTCAACCCCCGCAAGCACAACTAGGTGAGTACACTCCACCCCACACACACCTTATATTAACAATATCTTTGGTTGCTCGTTAACTGTGCCAGTAATAGAAGCATTCTTAATATTGCTATAAATAAAATATTTCGATCGTTATTCAAATGATTTTGCTGGTTATTCTTAGTTTCCTTGCTACATTAAAAGTAACTGCTTTTGGGTTTGTAGTGAGTATTGGGCGTGAATTTCTAAGACCACGTTGTGTGGTAAGAAAGGTAGGAAGATAAACAGAGAATAATAAGAAATAGAGGTTTGGTGAGGGGATGGGTATGTAGGAGGGGAAGCCTCAGAAAGGCTTACGTAGGAAAGCCAAGTAGGAAGAAGACAGACTTAAGATCTAATTGGTGCTTGGTACTTTGACGTGGAGTAATTAGTCAAGCCGTGACACGGTCCTCCACCCTCCTTGGGCAGTGAAATGGTGGAGGTAGACTCTATACACAGTTTCAAATGTAGATTTCATAGAACCCAATAGGCTCCAGAATCTGTACACGAGTAGATTGACAGTTGAGAGGCGGGACCAAGGAGCCAAAGCTCAACCCCCTTAAGGACAACTAGGTACCCCCAGTGCTCAGTAGTCGCTACACAGGGCTCTCAACACCTCGACATTTAGAGATCCGCACTTCTCCTTTATTAGCAGTGCTTAATGTGTAAGTTTGTGCGTACACAAATACATATATAAGGGTTTAGACTGTGCTTGGTATGGTGTCAATGGAGGTGCGTGGAGGGTGTCAATGGAGGTGCGTGGAGGGTGCCAAGATGACAGCAACAGGGGTCAAGGCTCTCAAGATGACGAGTGGCTGGGACCCCGGCTGTCAGCCACGGGAGGGGGTCCAGCTGTCAGCCACGGGAGGGGGTCCAGCTGTCAACCACGGGAGGGGGTCCAGCTGTCAGCCACGTGAGGGGGTCCAGCTGTCAGCCACGGGAGGGGGTCCAGCTGTCAGCCACGGGAGGGGGTCCAGCTGTCAGCCACGGGAGGGGGTCCAGCTGTCAGCCACGGGAGGGGGTCCAGCTGTCAGCCACGGGAGGGGGTCCAGCTGTCAACCACGGGAGGGGGTCCCAGCTGTACAGTAAGCCATGTGACATGTTATCCAGCGTCTTAGCTACTGTATCTTCCGCCAATCCAAGATTTAAGCACTTCGTCTTCGTCTTCACAGCCAGCTTATGGAATGAACTGCTACCATATGCTTTTCTTCGAGATATTTGTTCCCTAATCTTTCAAGACCCGTCTGTGGAGCACTTTGTTGACTACCGATAAATTGTTGCTTTCCCGGGGTAAATTAAATTTTTTAATTAATTATTGTAAATGCAAGGAAGAGGAATAGAGGGAAAGGGTAGCAGTCAGTTATCCAGAGAATGGGTAGTAAGTTGTTCATGGGAATCTTGCTTACCTCCTCCTGGCATGTGGAGATTTTCTTAGTCGAGGGACCTTTCCTTCCCTGACAACATGAGCCAACTTGGCATATGTCAAGGAACTTCATCTTCAACAGCCATTCTCTTGTACGAATTTGATCCGCAAATTCTGATTTTGTTAAGAACTTCGACCCCTCACATTGATAACTCGATCGTGTTGTATATTCTGCTCAAGTTTTCTCTTGAAATACGAGGAAATCTTTTGACTGAGCTTGGTTAAATGATCCAAGAGTTTTTGTGATAGAGTTGATGTGTGTGGTTGGTGGTGGTGGTGGGCTGGTTGATGTATGGTGGGTGGTGGTAGGTGGGCTGGTTGACATAAGGGTGGTGGTGGGTGGGCTGGTTGATGTAAGGTTGGTGGTGGTGGGTGGGCTGTTTGATGTAAGGTTGGTGGTGGTGGGTGGGCTAGAAGATGTTTTGTTGGTGGTGGTGGGTGGGCTGGTTGATGTATGGTGCGTGGTGGTAGGTGGGCTGGTTGACATAAAGGTGGTGGTGGGTGGGCTGGTTGATGTAAGGTTGGTGGTGGTGGGTGGGCTGGAAGATGTTTTGTTGGTGGTGGTGGGTGGGCTGTTTGATGTAAGGTTGGTGGTGGTGGGTGTGCTGGTTGATGTATGGTGGGTGGTGGTGGGTGGGGTGGTTGACGCAAGGTTAGTGGTGGTGGGCAAAGACGCTTCATGTCACCAAAGATATCTTATAATCAGGTCTTTGATATCTGGGATAATTTTAGAAACGCGATGACTACTCAGATACCGCCTTCTTCCCTGCTTCTATCCTATATGATATATAATTTTTGTTATATTGTAGTTATAGTTTGTGTAATTTTTAAGTTATAACATTGTTGATATTGAATATATATATATATATTTATACAAATAATACAGTGGCAGAGCCTGGTGATATATAATTGCTGAGACATTTAGTATTGTATCTTAGTGGTAGGTGGATGACGGGTGTCATAATTTTCTCATCCCCCCAGGTGAGAGAGTGGGTGATGGTGATGGCTTGGTGGCAGGCGGGCCCAAGTGTGAGTCACTATGTTGCACTATCTCTTATCGCTGTATATCTGTCGTCTGTATACGGGTGGATGTGTGTGGGTGTTACGGGTGGATGTACGTGTACGGGTGGGTGTATGTGTACGTCTGGATGTGTGGGGGGTGTCACGGTGGATGTGTGGGGGTGTCACGGTGGATGTGTGGGGGTGTCACGGTGGATGTGTGGGGGTGTCACGGTGGATGTGTGGGGGTGTTACGGGTGGATGTACGTGTACGGGTGTATGTGTACGTCTGGATGTGTGGGGGTGTTACGGTGGATGTGTTCGGGGTGTTATGGTTGATGTGTATGGGTGAATGTGTGTGTGTGTATATGGGTGGATATGTGTGTGGGTATACGGGTGGATATGTGTGGGTGTAGGGAGCGCACTTTCGTATTCTTACCCCATTAACCGCAATCAACATATCAGTGATCAGGAGCCGGTGCTTTGCGGTATAAATCAGTGACAAGCTCTACGGATTTTCCAGATGAACTGCGTCACTAGGTCATTTTTGTGTGTGTGTGTGTGTGTGTGTGTGTGTGTGTGTGTGTGTGTGTGTGGGTGTGTGTGTGGACAGTGATTATCTTCGAGACGGTAAACAGGTGTTTATTGAGTCTTCAAGCATCACAGCCGTCAGTATGAACTCCATTTGGACGCATTTACTATACGACAGATGTTTGAAGTGGTTATATATTGAGAACGAAATATACGTATGATATTGAATGGTAGAATGGTATTCGACGACATGGTGACTGTATTATAGGCAGTTAATTTCAACTGTGGTTACAAAATTTTTAAAGAATTTGTAGTTGGATTAAACAATAATATTTTAACAGTGCAATTAAAATACCTAATGAAATAGAGTCGCTACTTAGTAAATGTTTTCTCGCAGACTTTGTAGTGTGATGTTACAGGCTGCTCGCCTGTAACTGGTCCGATACAGGTTCATAACTGGTTCATAACCAGCTTAAGTGGTTCACTGTGATTGACGGGGTGTTGAGTGCTCTTCAGGTGTCTGAGACGCGCTCTAGTCGCTGGTTCGCGAAGGAGAACCAATGTAACTCTTTTGTAATATAATTACGAATTTAAACTAGATTCATACTAGAGGCCAAATGGTGATTCTCAAAATTAATTAAAAAAATTAATGTTATGGGCTCTTTAAAGGAGCTTTAATATTATTAACCAAGTATATATGCGTATTAATTGTATTTTTGTAATTGGGAAAATATAAAAGTTGATCAGAAAGTACGTAATTTGTTTCGTGTAGCTGATAAAAGATTATCACTCGAACATAAAAAATTGGAGGTCCTAAGTACATTGGTCTATCCATCACTTCTGATAGAAGACAACGTTACAAAGCTTCGGATCAAAGCTAGGTTCGAATCCTCGTCACGGCCCTTATGGATTTGCTCAATGTTACAAAGATTAAACTATTACAAAGATTATCACTGTAAATTACAGGCGATGAGTCACAATAACGTGGCTAAAGTAAGTTGACTAGACCACACTAGAAGGTGAAGGGACGACGACGTTTCGGTCCGTCCTGGACCATTCTCAAGTCGATTGTCAATTCACTGTGATCAATTCACTGTAAATTGTAGCGAGTGGGAGGATATGGCTGTCTCCACTACAACCATGTTGTATCGTGAACCGTTCCTCATTTGTGCAATTTCAACTATAAATGTATTAATTTATTTCCATGGATTATAAATAGCATGGGAGTTTGATTGTATGTGGGCGTGTATGTGCGTATGCGGCCGCGTGCGTGCATGCATGCTTGCTTATCTATTCGTGCTTAGCTAGTGGTGCTTGCTGGGAGAGGTGTCTGACTCTTGGGCCCTTTGGTTTTAGAGTCAGTCTCGTGGTAAATCTTCGCACATTCTCAAGTGTGTGTGTGTGTGTGTGTGTGTGTGTGTGTGTGTGTGTGTGTGTGTGTGTGTGTGTGTGTGTTACATGGTTTAGGTTTGCTGTAGAAGTTGCATACAATATACACACACATTTGGTGTGTGTATTATGAGTGGTTTTCTTATTTAGGTCCATACATAGCATTATTATGGAGACTTGACCTGAGCCTCAGGTAGGCTATGGTACACGTTCACTACCGGTTATTTTTTCGGTTGTTCTGTCTTGTAGATGGTTTTCCCCTCAGGAGGATTCTGCCACCATTTTCTTAAGTTTTATTATTAATTTGAAACAGCATTAGCCTGACCTTTCTTGCAATCCTGGGACCAGATTCACGAAGCAGTTACGCAAGCACTTATGAACGTGTACATCTTTCCTCAATCTTTGACGACTTTGGTTACATTTATTAAACAGTTTACAAGCATGAAAACTTGCCAATCAACTGTTGTTATTGTTATAAACAGCCTCCTGGTTCTTCGGAGCTCATTAACTGTTTAATAATTGTAAACAAAGCCGTCAAAGATTGAGAAAAGATGTACAGGTTCGTAAGTGTTTGCGTAATTGCTTCGTGAATCTAGTCTGTTTTTATTCCATGCTGGTCTAACATTGACTCTCGAAGACCCTCGTATATGCTTTGTTACAATTTCAGACCCTTCCCGGTCAGTAAAGTATATTTGCAACTAATATACTGATATACTGTGGGGCTTTTATTGAAGGTCTTCCCTTACTCTTGAAGACTGATGTTTACTCAACATTTCATCCGTTATCATATATAAATTTACATATCATACGGATGATATGTAAACATATCATCCGTTTTGCCACCGTGTCAGGCTCGCTAGACATTCTTAGCCTTGTGAAGCTTACTGTTTTCTACTTATTCACTTATTTTGTTCATATATTCCAGCAGTCAGTGCCTGATCTCCAGTGCCTTGCGACGGTCTATCGTCTCAGATGTTAGTCGGTAATTTAGTGGATTGTGCCTATGCCTCAGTCTTAAAAATATGTGCTACATTGCTCATTTTCCAGAGGTAAGGTAGCTCCCAGTGTCCAATGTGTTGGAGGCCACATTAGTGTTTGTATTATTTTGTTTTATTTAACATTGCCGCTGCTTCTTTCAGTACTGCGGGTGAGAAGCGAGGTAGCTGCGGGTGTCTTCGTTATGTGTAGGTGGTGCGGGTGTACTTCACTACTTCTCTGTTGCTACACTTACCCTTAGTCTTACTGACCCTCTCTTCTGTCGTCAGGTAGGTGCTCTGGCTCAAGTGTTCACCCTTCCTCAAGTCTCTCCCTACTTGTGCACTTGTTCTCCGGTCTTCGTTCTTATCTCTTGCTTCGTAACCGCTACGTACATCCGGGTGTTACTATGTGATACTTTAGGTGTGTTGGGGGAGGGGGGGGGGGGTGTTTGTAGAGGGGGGGGGTTGTGTTTGTGGGGGGAGAGGTAGGCGTGTGTGTGTGGGGGGGGAGAGGTAGGTGTGTGTGTGTGTAGGGGAGGTGTGTGTGTGTGTGTGTGTGTTTGTAGGGAAGGTGTGTGTGTATGTGTGTGTGCGGGGGAGATGTACATGTTTATGATACACAACGTTATTATTATCTTCGTTATTCATTAAGGTTTGCGTTCAGTAATTCCTATTTTAAGAAGTGTTTTGCACGCACTTTTGAAGTAGTAAACATTGGATGTATGAGAGAGTTGCGAAGACCTCCACAGCTGGGTGCACGCGGCACTTCCTGGAAACATTATCACTGGTAGTTTTTGCACGATTATCTGTGCAACATTTTATGGTGGACATTAAAGAGTGGGTGACTGGTCAGGGGGGGTGCCAAGAGTGGTGACTGGTCAGGTGCCAAGAGTGGTGACTGGTCAGGTGGGGTGCCAAGAGTGGTGACTGGTCACGTGGGTGCCAAGAGTGGTGACTGGTCAGGGAGGTGCCAAGAGTGGTGACTGGTCAGGTGCCAAGAGTGGTGACTGGTCAGGGGGGTGCCAAGAGTGGTGACTGGTCAGGTGCCAAGAGTGGTGACTGGTCAGGGGGGTGCCAAGAGTGGTGATTGGTCAGGTGGGTGCCAAGAGTGGTGACTGGTCAGGGGGGTGCCAAGAGTGGTGACTGGTCAGGTGCCAAGAGTGGTGACTGGACAGGGAGGGTACCAAGAGTGGTGACTGGTCAGGTGCCAAGAGTGGGTGACTGGTCAGGGGGGTGCCAAGAGTGGGTGACTGGTCAGGGAGGGTGCCAAGAGTGGGTGACTGGTCAGGGGGGGTGCCAAGAGTGGTGACTGGTCAGGGGGGGTGCCAAGAGTGGTGACTGGTCAGGGAGGGTGCCAAGAGTGGGTGACTGGTCAGGGAGGGTGCCAAGAGTGGTGACTGGTCAGGGAGGGTGCCAAGAGTGGTGACTGGTCAGGGAGGGTGCCAAGAGTGGTGACTGGTCAGGGAGGGTGCCAAGAGTGGGTGACTGGTCAGGGGGGTGCCAAGAGTGGTGACTGGTCAGGGAGGGTGCCAAGAGTGGTGACTGGTCAGGGAGGGTGCCAAGAGTGGGTGACTGGTCAGGGGGGGTGCCAAGAGTGGTGACTGGTCAGGGGGGTGCCAAGAGTGGTGACTGGTCAGGGGGGGTGCCAAGAGTGGTGACTGGTCACGTGGGTGCCAAGAGTGGTGACTGGTCAGGGAGGGTGCCAAGAGTGGTGACTGGTCAGGGAGGGTGCCAAGAGTGGTGACTGGTCAGGGAGGGTGCCAAGAGTGGGTGACTGGTCAGGGAGGGTGCCAAGAGTGGGTGACTGGTCAGGGAGGGTGCCAAGAGTGGTGACTGGTCAGGGAGGGTGCCAAGAGTGGGTGACTGGTCAGGGAGGGTGCCAAGAGTGGGTGACTGGTCAGGGAGGGTGCCAAGAGTGGGTGACTGGTCAGGGAGGGTGCCAAGAGTGGTGACTGGTCAGGGAGGGTGCCAAGAGTGGTGACTGGTCAGGGGGGTGCCAAGAGTGGGTGACTGGTCAGGTGGGTGCCAAGAGTGGGTGACTGGTCAGGGAGGGTGCCAAGAGTGGTGACTGGTCAGGGAGGGTGCCAAGAGTGGTGACTGGTCAGGGAGGGTGCCAAGAGTGGTGACTGGTCAGGGGGGGTGCCAAGAGTGGTGACTGGTCAGGGAGGGTGCCAAGAGTGGTGACTGGTCAGGGAGGGTGCCAAGAGTGGGTGACTGGTCAGGGAGGGTGCCAAGAGTGGTGACTGGTCAGGGAGGGTGCCAAGAGTGGTGACTGGTCAGGGAGGGTGCCAAGAGTGGTGACTGGTCAGGGAGGGTGCCAAGAGTGGTGACTGGTCAGGGAGGGTGCCAAGAGTGGTGACTGGTCATAACCATGGATATATACTTAAGAAATTTAGAAAGAATATATACAGGAAGTTGATTTCCTACTCGTTGATGGCTGAAGGTGTTGGATAACTTGCGTCATTGGAAGAATGTCTTGGAAGATGTTCAGAATGTTCAACACACCAGAATGAAGACGGCTTGGCGTAGAAATAACTCTTAATCATACGAGCCAATATGTATATTATAATGTTAAAATATTGTGTGTGTGGAACGCTCTGGAGGTGTTGTCTGAAAATAATTTATTTCCATTAATATTTCAATGGTGAGCATTAGCAGCGACGTAAGAAATCCCACTCGGTGCTGTGCGTGGGCCCATACTAATAACTGAATATCAAGTTGGCCACATTATTGTTTCACAGGGTCGCAGGCGATGAGTCACAATAACGTGGCTAAAGTAAGTTGACCAGACCACACACTAGAAGGTGAAGGAACGACGACGTTTCGGTCCGTCCTGGACAATCGACTTGAGAATGGTCCAGGACGGACCGAAACGTCGTCGTCCCTTCACCTTCTAGTGTGTGGTCTGGTCAACGTCACAGGGTCGTATTGGGAGCTGTCGAGGAAGGCGGGAGTTGTCGTCACAGGAACTGCTATTCCCGGATGTGACGTCGTTGTTGGTTTTGGCGCGAGACCAGTCCTGCAGATTTGCTGTCTAGTGCGGGGATGTGTGTCGAGGGGTTTGGTCTTGGTCCTCGTGTTGACGAAAGAACGGTGTACCTAGTGTCTAATACCCGACGCTGGTATAACTCCGTTTTCAGTACACTTTCAGTACACCATGTCGTGTACCTGGGTGTACAACACTCAGAGCTGTATTACACACACGAGGTACAGGACTTTTGGCTGTATCGCCGGTCTAAAATATTCTGGCCAGTATCACGACTGCATTTGGTCTAGGAGGAAAAAAATCGTCAGTCGAGAGGGACCTTTACGGTTTAGATAAGAAAACTTGCTGGCTGAAGGGTTTGGCCTGAATGTCCTGGTGGTGGGGTGGGGTGGTCCTTGTGGTGGTGGGCAGGGTGGGGAGGTCCTTGTGGTGGTGGGCAGGGTGGGGTGGTCCTTGTGGTGGTGGTCAGGGTGGGGTGGTCCTTATGGTGGTGGTCAGGGTGGGGTGGTCCTTGTGGTGATGGGCAGGGTGGGGTGGTCCTTGTGGTGGTGGGCAAGGTGGGGTGGTCCTTGTGGTGGTGGGCAGGGTGGGGTGCTCCTTGAAGGTGGTGGGCAGGGTGTGGTGCTCCTTGAAGGTGGTGGGCAGGGTGGGGTGCTCCTTGAAGGTGGTGGGCAGGGTGTGGTGCTCCTTGAAGGTGGTGGGCAGGGTGGGGTGCTCCTTGAAGGTGGTGGGCAGGGTGTGGTGCTCCTTGAAGGTGGTGGGCAGGGAGGGGTGCTCCATGAAGGTGGTGGGCAGGGTGGGGTGCTCCTTGTGGTGGTGGGCAGGGTGGGGTGGTCTATGTGGTGGTGGGCAGGGTGTGGTGCTCCTTGAAGGTGGGCAGGTTGAGGGATTAAATAATCTAAATACCTGTGCTTGGTGGGATTAAATGGTTGGAATCTTTGGCCCTCTTTGTCTTATTATGTGAAATCCTGAGGTCTTTCCTCCCGGCATATTTGGAGAGCTCTACATTTTAGTTTTCTATTAGATGTTTAGTTGAAATTACGCATTTGGAAAGTAGTGTTGTGGTTATTTAACATTATTATCTACTTGAAATGTGATTACATTATCATGGGGGATGTAAGAAATGTGATTACATTATCATGGGGGATGTAATTAGCCATACGTTACACCCTGAAATGATTTCTTACCTCAGCATACAAAATTACATAGAAATCACGTTTTCATTTATGTAATTTAAAATGTATATTTATATTGGTCTATTTCGGGTCAAGTTGCATAAATTTGATATTAAATTACTACATCAGATTTATATATATATTATGTATCGTGCAATATATATATATGGTGCTTTGGTGCAGCAAATTTGCGTCTTTGCAACAATAATTTTAGTTGACCAGATTACACACTAGAAGGTGAAGGGATGACGACGTTTCGGTCCGTCCTGGACCATTCTCAAGTCTCACAATCGACTTGAGAATGGTCCAGGACGGACCGAAACGTCGTCGTCCCTTCACCTTCTAGTGTGTGGTCTGGTCAACATACTTTAGCCACGTTATTGTGACTCATCGCCTGCAATAATTTTAGTCTAAAAGAAATGATTGATTATTTGTTAAATTCGTCAGAGCTCGCGAGCCTTTCAAATAATGCACCAAGATTCAAATCAATATTTTAAAGTTTATAGTTAACTAAACTGTCCTGGGACGTAGTTAGGTTAACTGAAGCTTCTACAACATCCAAGTTAAAAGTGAGTTAGAGTTAACTAAAACGTGGACATGGTCATAATAACAACCTGGAGTCACTGTACTAACTGTAAACCCATGTTTACGTTTGTATAGAAACTTAAACAGACAATTCGAACGTGATGCAAATTGCCCAACTCTATAAGGCTTTCAGTAATAAGGAATAAGTAGGCCTTTATGACATTACCATATTCCCAACACTTCATCCCTCGGTATTTAATCTTTACCTAGACGAGAGTAAGTCGGCCGAGCGGACAGCACGCTGGACTTGTGATCCTGTGGTTCTGGATTCGATTCCAGGCGCCGGCGAGAAACAATGGGCGGAGTTTCTTTCACCCTAAGCCCCTGTTACCTAGCAGTAAAATAGGTACTTGAGTGTTAGTCAGCTGTCACGGGCTGCTTCCTGGGGATGGAGGCCTGGTCTTGACCGGGCCGCGGGGACACTAAAGCCCCGAAATCATCTCAAGATAACCTCAAGATAGACCGTCAAACTTGTAGATCATATTAATTCCTGGTTTTGCACCTACAGTGACGAGATCTGACGATATAAACAACCCATCCTCTCCAGAACCCATCCCTACTATGGATAGATTGCATAAAATATGGATGGTTATACCCCAAAAAAATAGATTTGAACTATTGGAATTCTAAAGGGAACGATAAAACAAATCAACATAAATCTATCTGGCCTAAATAAGCAAGCCTCGAGCCCTCAATAACATTAGCAGTACAATACAGCCCTGTTTTGTGTTCAACAATCCATATCTGTAGAACAATCCATAGTAACTAGAAATAGTATCTTTTATGGATGACAGGCTGATTGTGACGCGATTGTGTGAAGTGATTGTGAACTAACTTGTGTAGGGGGGGGGGATGGGTTGGAAGAATCAGTAAATTACAAATTCCGGATATTTAAGATTTGTTATTATTAAGATGCAAATATGGTCTTTCTTGCAGGTGTGTGGTTGTGTGAAGAGCTTGCAGGTGTGTGGGTTGTGGGAAGAGCTTGCAGGTGTGGGGGTTGTGTGAAGAGCTTGCAGGTGTGTGGGTTGTGTGAAGAGCTTGCAGGTGTGGGGGTTGTGTGAAGAGCTTGCATGTGTCTGGGTGTGAAGAGCTTGCAGGTGTCTGGGTGTGTTGTAACCCAAATGTGTATGAATTGGCAGCTGATTCACAGAGGACTGACAATCTGGCATCCCACTTCTGTACTCAGCCCATACCTTGAGGTGCTTCCGGGTCTTAGCGTCCCCGCGGCCCGGTCGTCGACCAGGCCATTCATACACATACCAACTTGCGCCGCCTCAGAGAAAAAATCTAGCTTATTTATTTACATTTGTATGACAACCTGGGTGAACTCACCTAGTTGTGTTTGCGGGGGTTGAGCTCTGGCTCTTTGGTCCCGCCTCTCAACTGTCAATCAACTGGTGTACAGATTCCTGAGCCTATTGGGCTCTATCATATCTATATTTGAAACTGTGTATGGAGTCAGCCTCCACCACATCACTACTTAATGCATTCCATTTGTTAACTACTCTGACACTGAAAAAAATTCTTTCTAACGTCTCTGTGGCTCATCTGGGTAATAAGTTTCCACCTGTGTCACCTTGTTCGTGTCCCACCCGTGCTGTGTGTGTGTGGGGGTGTGGTGGGGATTGACTTGTCCGTTTGTTCGGTAGTAGAAAATACTGCTAAGCTTGACTAGTGGTTCCCAAAGACGTTTCCTACTCACTAATGTTCAATTACTTTGGCGGTGGGAAGTTTTAAATATGAGTGGCAGCAAGCGCTGACCACAAAGTTGAGCTTCATTCCTAGCAGCCCTATCTTGTACCAGACTCCCTATCTATCCTTTGCTATTAATAGAGTTTTCGGTTGGTATTATATAAATCCTTAGACCATTGATTGCTGAATTAGAAAATTTACCTATTTTGTGCTCTGTATTTAATTTTTATACAGCTTTTTATTTAGTTCTGGACTTAATTTCCTTTAAAATTTCAAGAGGTAGTTCTACAGTTGTTTACCGGTGACTGAAATATGCTGACTGCTGCTACATTCGACATTTTGGCTTGTAATCTTGACACGATTCTCTCTGGTAACGATGCACCATCTTCTTGAGGTTATCTTGAGATGATTTCGGGGCTTTTTAGTGTCCCCGCGGCCCGGTCCTCGACCAGGCCTCCACCCCCAGGAAGCAGCCCGTGACAGCTGACTAACACCCAGATACCTATTTTACTGCTTGGTAACAGGTGCATAGGGTGAAAGAAACTCTGCCCATTGTTTCTCGCCGGCGCCTGGGATCGAACCCAGGACCACAGAATCACAAGTCCAGCGTGCTGTCCGCTCGGCCGACCGGCTCCCCATCACCTAAACGTTGGTCGTTGCTCTGAAAAACTATTTCTTTGGTCCTTCTGCCGAAAGTAGAAGACCAGATGTTTGGGGCTAGACTCACCCAATTTTGCAAGGGACATGGTGCCAGGTACAGGACGAACATAGGGCTGGCCAGAGTAGGTCTACGTTAAATGCTTTAAGAGATACAGTATTAGCATTTATAGAGCCCCACCGTTATGCGATTTTTATGGTCGTGTGAAATGTTTGGTGCATTTTCCCTAGAGTTTTAGTAGTATTATATTTTTCGAGACCCATAGAGTTGTTTTAGTGCTTCTTAGTAATAAGTTTTCAGGGAGGAGAGAGAGTATGGAAGCAGGGAGGAAGGGAAGGAAGAGGACTAAGGAGAGGTGGCACAGGAAGAGAGAGGGGAGGGAAGCGGTGCAGATTGGGAGGGGGGATGGAATCCTGGGAACCGCCGGGTACCCCTCCTGGTAATCTAAGGAACTCTTGGTTCGGTTTACGGGCTATTCATGCCCGTGCCACATCTTGGGGTGGCTTAATCTTCACCAGTATCTTAATTCAGTCCACTAGCGCGCGGTTGAGAGATGGGAGAGAGCCTACAGGTCGGTCAGGTATTTTCCTTATCCTACCTTGAGGACCCAGGTGAGGCTAGGTCACCATGATAAGGGAGTGGTGTCACAGTGGCTGGGGTGAGGTGGTGGGGGGTCACAGGTGGTGGTGGGGGTCACAGGTGGCTTGGGGTCTGGGGGGGTTTGTGAGGGGGGGGGGAACGGACCACGCCCTGTTAACCTCCAATTTCATTAGGACCGACCCCTGCCTCTGACAACTCCGCCGCCAGAGGGGGTGTTCGGAGGGTGCGGAAGGACGCCAGCCTATAGGTCTTCCAGGCGGGAAATAAATTCATTTCGAAATATTGTACATTTATGTCTTTGTCATCAATGTAGTTTAGTCCAGGTTGTTAGCCTGGACTATATTGTTCAGTCCTTATAGTCCCTTGAGGCATTACGGACACCTGGTCCCTTGAGGCATTACGGACACCTGGTCCCTTGAGGCATTACGGACACCTGGTCCCTTGAGGCATTACGGACACCTGGTCCCTTGAGGCATTACGGACACCTGGTCCCTTGAGGCATTACGGACACCTGGTCCCTTGAGGCATTACGGACACCTGGTCCCTTGAGGCATTACGGACACCTGGTCCCTTGAGGCATTACGGACACCTGGTCCCTTGAGGCATTACGGACACCTGGTCCCTTGAGGCATTACGAACACCTGGTCCCTTGAGGCATTACGAACACCAAGTCCCTTGAGGCATTACGAACACCAAGTCCCTTGAGGCATTACGGACACCTAGCCACTTGAGGCATTACGAACACCTGGTCCCTTGAGGCATTACGAACACCTAGCCACTTGAGGCATTACGAACACCTAGCCACTTGAGGCATTACGGACACCTAGCCACTTGAGGCATTACGAACACCTGGTCCCTTGAGGCATTACGAACACCTAGCCACTTGAGGCATTACGAACACCTAGCCACTTGAGGCATTACGAACACCTAGTCCCTTGAGGCATTACGAACACCTAGTCCCTTGAGGCATTACGGACACCTAGCCACTTGAGGCATTACGAACACCTAGCCACTTGAGGCATTACGAACACCTAGCCACTTGAGGCATTACGGACACCTAGCCACTTGAGGCATTACGGACACCTAGCCACTTGAGGCATTACGGACACCTAGCCACTTGAGGCATTACGAACACCTCTGCCTCTCCTAGCGTGTCTCTTTGATCACATTACGAGTTTATTTTGCACAAAGAGACTGACTGAATGCGCATGAGTCGTCCATCCAAGCTTTATGCAACACTCGAATTGCTTAAAACTTTACACGATCCTTATAACATCTAATACGATTAAATGATTAGATTTCAGTAGCCATTTTGTGGTCGTTTTGACGGATCAATATTGTCTAATGTTGCCAGTGCATTACTTTTGGCTGATACATTGCAGCGTTTTATACGTATTGCTCAAGATATTTACATGTTTACATATGTAAAATGTATTAGATTGATAGTGTTGACCAGATTGTCCAATTTGCTCAATCTGCGCAGTGGCTCGTTAGCTCCTTAACATCAGTTCCGGAGTCTTAATTTCAGTCTTATTGGGTTAAAAACGTGTCGAGCCAATTCGATATGGGATATATATCCTTACCTGATGCTATATTACGCTATCTATAGGGATATAGCAACTAGCTGCCTGTGTTTACACCCAAGACTTGCTCGTGTAAATGTGTACACAAGAATATGTCTTTGTTTCTCCATCTTGTGATGAGTGGTTTGGTCATTGTGTCTTCAGCCTCGTTATTGTGACTCGTCGTCGTGTATACATACCATAGTAGTCATTATATCTTCAGCCTCGTTATTGTGACTCGTTGTTGTGTATACATACCATAGTAGTCATTATATCTTCAGCCTCGTTGTTGTGTATACATACCATAGTAGTCATCATATCTTCAGCCTCGTTATTGTGACTCGTTGTTGTGTATACATACAATAGTAGTCATCATATCTTCAGCCTCGTTATTGTGACTCGTCGTTGTGTATACATACCATAGTAGTCATCATATCTTCAGCCTCGTTATTGTGACTTGTTGTGTATACATACCATAGTAGTCATCATATCTTCAGCCTCGTTATTGTGACTAATCGTCGTGTATACATACCACAGTATACATACCCGGTTCCCTGATCAATTTTCACGATCCAGGAACTGGGCATATAATATTCTAATGGAAATCGACAAAGATGTATATGATAGTCTAATTTTAATACACATTGGGTCTTATTTTAATACACATTGAGTCTTATTTTAATACACATTCAGTCTTATTTTAATACACATTCAGTCTTATTGTAATACACATTGGGTCTTATTTTAATACACATTCAGTCTTATTTTAATACACATTCAGTCTTATATTAATACACATTCAGTCTTATTTTAATACACATTGAGCGTATTGGTATACTGAATGTACGTTCTTGAGATAATTTTCAGCTCATCCACCAAAATTAATAGTACAAGTATCTACGTTGATGGACTGTACAGAATATGAACAGTTGTAAAAAAAACAATCCAAGTTTAATTAATTTTGTATGGGGGTCGTAGAATTAATTTTGGGTACAGTAGTGCTTATTCTGTACAGTACATCCATAGTAACGAAAAGTGATATTATTCTTGGAGAATGGTAATTTGAGTTTTGTCGTTAGGTTTTATGTATTTAGTGAGCTACTTATCACTGCGCTCCCAAGTTCTGTTTAATTGTTCGCGTTAGTGGGGGGGGGGGGGGAATATATATACATACACACACACACACACACACACACACACACACACACACACACACACACGGATATGATATGATAGAGCCCAGTAGGCTCAGGAATCTGTACACCAGTTGATTGACGGTTGAGAGGCGGAACCAAAGAGCCAGAGCTCAACCCCCCGCAAGCACAATTAGGCGAGTACAAACACACACACACACACACACACACACACACACACACACACACACACACACACACACACACACACACACACACACACACACACACTACTAGCAAGCATATTCTGTACCTACCTACATACATTACAGACTGCACACGAATATTTCCCGGAGGAATATATCGGGATTCACTTCCCCTAAAACATGTATTCAGGGAAGTGTGAACATGTTTAATTCATGGCCGGAGCGACCCCCTGTCTTCCAATACCCGCCTGCCGGGCCGCGCGCTTCCTTGTCTCCCTCGGAGCCCCTCGGAGCCCGGCGGAGCCCCGCGGAGCCCCCTGCCGCTCAACTTCACTCTTTCTTTACCACCACCTCATCCTCCACACATACATGCAGACACACGCAGACACACGTACACACACACGTGTACACACACACACACACACACACACACACACACACACACACACACACACACACACACACACACACACACACACACACACACCACCATCCCATCCCTCCCTCCAAGGTAGGCTTACATATTTTAATTATAAGATTAACAATTTAAAGGGAAGCTGTGTGTCGTAATATTTTGAAGTATATATTTCATTAATATCGGCAACGTTCTACACATTGATGTGAATGTGTAGTTATAGGAAATATGTGCATTGTCTGGATATGTTGGTGTATTGTGAGTGGTGATGTGAGTAGTGAGTATGTGCACACACAACCCGTTCTCGCCCTTTTGTATAGTCAATATTGACTTATTAAATACGTGCATATGTGACATACTAATTTATTGTGAATATCTTAGTTTACCTTGAAAAGCTTCATAGAAAAGCTTCATTACAATTACTTAACCTATTATAGGTATAGGTTAAGTAATAATTGTAATTACGAAGCAATAAGATGCTTATCTTAACATACTAAGAAGGTTAGGTAAGGTCGGTGTTTTCTATGAAGCTTTTCAAGGTAAACTAAAATATTCACAATAAATTAGTATTTCACATATGCACGTATTTAATAAGTCAATATTGACAGTAAGAAAGTGCGAGAACGGGTTGGCACACAGGTCGCTAACTACTAATAGAACTTTGCTGCCAATAAAGTTCTTCAGAAGCCTCCCAGACCTTAAGTTCACCTTATGGTGTTAAGCTTAATGTGTTGATCGTATTGCAATTAATAATTATAAATAATTTGCAAATAAATAATAAACTCAACTGTCCCGTTGAATAGTGAGAGTCTTTGTTAGATAATTACATGTTGTAATCGTCTAACATTTCTTGCATCTTGTTCATAACCTTTTGTTTTTCCTTACCAAATTCAAGTCTTCTATATTACATATAACTTCTACTGTGTTTGGTCCGATATGGTTATACGTTATTCATAACTTAGCATAATGTTGGTGTATCCTTAAGAGAAGGGTCGTGACATTTCACTAATCTGATTGACCAAGTGCGGTGATTGGCAGCGGCTGGTCCTCGTGTCGTCCAGACTGGCCTACCTTGAGGTTACCTTGAGGTGCTTCCGGGGCTTAGCGTCCCCGCGGCCCGGTCGTCGACCAGGCCTCCTGGTTGCTGGACTGATCAACCAGGCTGTTAGTCGCGGCTGCTCGCAGCCTGACGTATGAGTCACAGCCTGGTTGATCAGGTATCCTTTGGAGGTGCTTATCCAATTCTCTCTTGAACACTGTGAGGGGTCGGCCAGTTATGTCCCTTATGTGTAGTGGCCGAACATTAGAATATAGGATCATGGGAACAGTCAGTATGGATCTATGGGATTATGGATAGTAGTATGGTTGTATGGGGGTGGATGATGACCATTGTAAAGTGAGGGTAAACCTAGGTAGGAGGAGGAAGTCAAGGGAATCTTGAGGTTATCTTGAGATGATTTCGGGGCTTTTTAGTGTCCCCGCGGCCCGGTCCTCGACCAGGCCTCTACCCCCAGGAAGCAGCCCGGGACAGCTAACACCCAGGTACCTATTTTACTGCTAGGTAACAGGGGCATAGGGTGAAAAACTCTGCCCATTGTTTCTCGCCGGCGCCTGGGATCGAACCCGGGACCACAGGATCACAAGTCCAGTGTGCTGTCCGCTCGGCCGACCGGCTCCCAGTTTTATGGAACCTTACCATAAAAGTTGGGCGAGGGGTAATAAATGTTATACCCAAACTTTGGGCAAGTTTCCGCTGGCTATATAATGTTCGTCTCGTATCCCTTTACATTGATCTTCGACCTTTCCCGCCCTCTTTATTATCCTTATCCTCCGCACTCTTTATTATCCTTATCCTCCTCCGCACTCTATTATCCTTATCCTCCTCCCTCTTTATTATCCTTATCCTCCGCCCTCTATTATCCTTATCCTCCGCACTCTTTATTATCCTTATCCTCCGCCCTCTATTATCCTTATCCCACTTGTGTTCAGCTCTAGCGTCTCTCTCACACCTTACAGTTATGTCCTGTGCTATTGCTTGTAAATTCATATTTATTTATTTCAATATTGTTCACCCATGTCAACTGTTTCTATAACCCTTACTAAAAGGGGTTTCTATAACCCTTACTAAAAGGGTTTCTATAGCCCTTACTGCTGCTGCGCATATTCTCTCCAGCGCCCTTGGCACATGATTGATTGATTGATGAAGATTAAGCCACCCAAAAGGTGGCACGGGCATGAATAGCCCATAACTGGCACATGATCTTGGCGTAGCAGGTTTATGCGCACTCTGGTCACTCAAGTTCAAGTTCAAGTATGTTTATTGAGATAAGCAATAAATACATCTCAA
Source organism: Procambarus clarkii (assembly GCF_040958095.1). Lineage (NCBI taxonomy): Eukaryota > Metazoa > Arthropoda > Malacostraca > Decapoda > Cambaridae > Procambarus > Procambarus clarkii. The sequence goes on along the minus strand of NC_091226.1, from coordinate 13,310,333 downwards.
AGGGATAGAGTAGCTTAGGCTATTTCTACCCCCCCTAGCCACTCTTGTGTTGTCTGTCCTATGGTCCTGATCAGTGGTTCCCGGCGTTTAATGTCTCATTTTCCCGTTTCCAACCACGTTTTCACCTCTGGACTCCTTGTAACAAGACATCGAGTTGAACAAATCCACAAGGGCCGTGACATCGAGCTCAACAAATCCACAAGGGCCGTGACATCGAGCTGAACAAATCCACAAGGGCCGTGACATCGAGCTGAACAAATCCACAAGGGCCGTGACATCGAGCTGAACAAATCCACAAGGGCCGTGACATCGAGCTGAACAAATCCACAAGGGCCGTGACATCGAGCTGAACAAATCCACGAGGGCCGTGACATCGAGCTAAACAAATCCACAAGGGCCGTGACATCGAGCTAAACAAATCCACAAGGGCCGTGACATCGAGCTGAACAAATCCACGAGGGCCGTGACATCGAGCTGAACAAATCCACAAGGGCCGTGACATCGAGCTAAACAAATCCACAAGGGCCGTGACATCGAGCTAAACAAATCCACAAGGGCCGTGACATCGAGCTAGCAAAATTGACAATAGCCATTGCTGCGACACATGCATTGAAATCTCACAAGCTCTGCACTGTTAATCTCTGTTGAAACTGCATACAAACGATAACAGGAGACATTCACTTCAACACACTACTTCCGGTAAAATAAAATAAAATAATACAAAATGGTTCCCGTGGATTCCTTGATCGCCTTGAGAATGGTCCAGGACGGACCGAAACGTCGTCGTCCCTTCACTTTCTAGTGTGTGGTCTGGTCAACATTCCTTGATATTCTTCTGTGGTGCTCCAGTGCTTGGAACCACTGCTCTTGGCCCCTAGACTGTTCTTAGACCAGGAAGCATTGTCCTTTCTGGTTGTAACCCACCTAAAAGGTAGATAAATTTTTATCTACCTTTTATCTACTATCTATATCTACCTTTTATCTACTATCTAAAATTTTATTTTTAAATATCTTCCTAAAAGGTAGATAGATACTTAAAAGAAGGGGGTCAATAACCTAGTTGTGGTTATAACCAGGTCAATAACCTGTAACCCATACCTTGAGGTGCTTCCGGGGCTTAACGTCCCCGCGGCCCGGTCGTCGACCAGGCCTCCTGGTTGCCGGACTGATCAACCAGGCTGTTGGACGCGGCTGCTCGCAGCCTGACGTATGAGTCATAGCCTGGTTGATCAGGTATCCTTTGGGCCGTGAAGACGGTTCACTAATCTGGGTTAAGAAGGCTGACTGCTGCATATAGGTCTTGGCTATGTCTATGGAGCTGCCACTATAGTAACGGTGGAAGGTCCTCGTCTAGGAACCTCTCTTAATAAAATTAAAATGGGTCTAATACGATTGGAAAACTGACGTTGGATAATGTACAAGTAATTGTCAACAATGGGAGGGAGGGAGGTCGGCCGAGCGGACAGCACGCTGGACTTGTGATCCTGTGGTCCTGGGTTCGATCCCAGGCGCCGGTGAGAAACAATGGGCAGAGTTTCTTTCACTTTATGCCCCTGTTACTAGCAGTAAAATAGGTACCTGGGTGTTAGTCAGCTGTCACGGGCTGCTTCCTGGGGGAGGAGGCCTGGTCGAGGACCGGGCCGCGGGGACACTAAAAAGCCCCGAAATCATCTCAAGATCTCAAGAAGCCTCTGGCTGGCTCAGAGGCTTGTGTTTCGTGTCTGTCTTTTGACTCGTATGTTGGGTTGAGTAAGATAGTGCCAGTGTGTGGCGCATATGTTGGTGGCGCGGAGGACGGCCGCTAGCAGCCTCACTGGTAATTTCTTCCAAATGTCCGGTAATGGAAAATTGTCCAGGAAAACATAGGTCATAGCAAAGACGAACTGTTAATTAAGATAGATATACGGAGTGAAAATTATTAGGCAACAGACATGAGCAGGTTTTGTGTCTGATCATAGTTGGGATTTGAGTCTTGGGGAAATTATGAGTATTATATATGTAATAGTTCTATAAAATACTTTTTTCTTCAATCTTGCCGTCTCCCTTTTCCTTCCGTGTTATCTAAATATATTGATGTCAATTTCATAATTAATGTGAAGCTAACGATGATGGTTGTGTGAAAGTTACGAGGAGCGCATGCGCGTTACCAACTTAGGGAGAGGCAGCGGGTACCCTTGTTTATATAGTGCTATTTTGGTGGTGGTGGTAGTGGTGGTAGTGGTGGTGGTGGTGGTGGTGGTGGTGGGCGTACTTGCTCCTCTACCTCCTTATTGGTAATAATTCTACACACATTTCTGGTGGTAATGTGATGTGTTGTCCGTGGTGGGGCCGAGGTGTGGTCACGTGACGGGGGGTCCCGCCAAACACACACCGAAACTACGACGTTGGTACAACGTTCGAACAAGTTTTAACACCTCCTAACCAGTTATAACAACCAATATAGCAAGTTGTAACAACGTTCTAATACGTCATAAACACGTTAAGCCAAGATGTAACAACTTTATTATAAGTTGTAACAAGCGGAAAATAGAGACAGTTTCGGTTTGTGTTTCCAGGGGTAGCTACCATGGGGAGAGTGGGTTATCTTGAGGTTATAGGTTATCTTGAGATGATTTTGGGGCTTTAGTGTCCCCGCGGCCCGGTCCTCGACCAGGCCTCCACCCCCAGGAAGCAGCCCGTGACAACTGACTAACACCCAGGTACCTATTTTACTGCTAGGTAACAGGGGCATAGGGTGAAAGAAACTCTGCCCGTTGTTTCTCGCCGGCGCCTGGGATCGAATCCGGGACCACAGGATCACAAGTCCAGCGTGCTGTCCGCTCGGCCGACCGGCTCCAGACAGGGGGACTGCTTGTTCAAAATACACACCGCCACACCACTAATCCTCTAGATATGCCATCTCTAGATAATCCATCTCTAGATAATCCATCTCTAGAATGACCTCTCAACGTGGTGCTCATCTCCCCCGACACCCACACCATGTTTACTCACTCATTTAGAAGCCTTGACGTTCAGGAAAGAAAAAGCTTAGTGAATTATGGCGTGTCAGCATATTGAATTAGTGTCAGGATTTTAACGCTGCTCTGCCATCTAAATCCCAAAAAAGACAAGGCACTACGGGCTCACCATAGCCCGTGCTACTTGGAATTCTGTTCCAGGCAGCGAATCTTTAACAACAACAATTTAAATCCAGGTGGCAGCAATATTAGGCTGAAGCAGCTTGAAGTTAGTTTGGTTCGGAAATGTAAGAACTGATAGTTAAATTAAGTTAAATTATAAACAAATGTTTAATAAAATAGTCTGAAATCCCATCGCACATGTGTACTCACCTAGTTGTGTTTGCGGGGGGTTGAGCTCTGGCTCTTTGGTCCCGCCTCTCAACTGTCAATCAACTGGTGTACAGATTCCTGAGCCTACTGGGCTCTCTCATATCTACATTTGAAACTGTGTATGGAGTCAGCCTCCACCACATCACTGCCTAATGCATTCCATCTGTTAACTACTCTTGACACTGAAAAAATTCTTTCTAACGTCTCTGTGGCTCATTTGGGTACTAAGTTTCCACCTGTGTCCCCTTGTTCCCTTGCTGATTACTGTGTCGTCTTCTGTGATAGGTTACGTCTCAAGGCTTTGTTTGTACCTTTTTTGTATCTTGAGGATTGCAAGGTTCTCTGGCCTTTTAATCAAGCCTTTGGCTGGCCCGGCCAACGCTACATGTCGGTGAGATAGTGCTATCTTGGTAGTGGGTGTGTGTAGCAATGTGATGTTATCAGTGGTAATTTAGTGAGGTTGTGGCACCTGTGGGTTATCCTTGCCTTTGCTGTGGCATTTGGAATATTTGGTGACCGTAGTTTGGCGTGAATATTGTAGACTTATGAGAGTAACAAGATACTGGAGTGAACGATATGGAAGAAAATGCAAGATTGAACCAGTGAGGAGCAGAGGTGCCATGGGCACAATCAGAGAACACTGTATAAACATCAGAGGTCCGCGGTTGTTCAACGTCCTCCCAGCAACTATAAGAAATATTGCCGGAACAACCGTTGACATCTTCAAGAGAAAACTTGACTGTTTTCTAAGAAGTTCCGGATCAGCCGGGCTGTGGTGGGTATGTGGGCCTGCGGGCCGCTCCAAGCAACAGCCTGGTGGACCAAACTCTCACAAGTCAAGCCTGGCCTCGGGCCGGGCTTGGGCAGTAGAACAACTCCCAGAACCCCATCAACCAGGTATATGTGGGCCTGCGGGCCGCTCCAAGCAACAGCCTGGTGGACCAAACTCTCACAAGTCAAGCCTGGCCTCGGGCCGGGCTTGGGCAGTAGAACAACTCCCAGAACCCCATCAACCAGGTATCAACCAGGTATCAACCAGAGTAATGGGTATCGGCTGAGGGAGGTTAGGTACGCCATACTTGTTGTCGGTCTCGGCATAATTGAAACTGGAGATGTAAAGCTTCGCATTTGGTGATGGTGTTAGGTAGGTGAGTATATAGTGTTTCAGGGGGGGGGGGCAATAAGGCGTGTTATTGTTCAGACATCTGGAAGCTGCTTTCGAGTTGGAGCCCTTTGTAATGGTGTCCCGCTCCGCTCATAACAACAACAATGTTAAGGGGTTTATCTACGCATCGGAGAGGTTTCATTACTGCGTTTTCCAGCTTCGTCCATTGGTACACGCAACACTATCAGGGATGGTCGGGGTGGCTAGTCATATGGACTACTACTACTGCTGATAGTGTATTTTGCCGGTCGACCGAGCGGACAGCACGCGGGACTTGTGATCCTGTGGTCCTAGGTTCGATCCCAGGCGCCGGCGAGAAACAATGGGCAGAGTTTCTTTCACCCTATGCCCCCTGTTACCTAGCAGTAAAATAGGTACCTGGGTGTTAGTCAGTTGTCACGGGCTGCTTCCTGGGGGGTGGAGGCCTGGTCGAGGACCGGGCCGCGGGGACACAAAAGCCCCGAAATCATCTCAAGATAACCTCAAGATTGTGTGGTGTGTTACTAGTTTCCTACAGTCATGTTTTATTTGACGACTATAAGACTCTTAATGGGGGTTAGTGTTGCTACAGCTGCCTCTTGGTTAGCGTAGTGAGGACGTTAGATATTGTTGCTGATAACTGTATCTTGCTCGCGTTCAAGCTGTTGGAGAATTGCTGATGCTTGACCTCGGGTATTGATTAGTAGCGGCTTCGTGTTTTCTTACTAACATTGTGACATTGTGATGCTACCTGCGCGACGGGTTATAATGCCCCGGCGAGCAGGAGAAGCAGGTCTGGGCTGGATAGAGAAGCAGGTCTGGGCTGGATAGAGAAGCAGGTCTGGGCTGGATAGAGAAGCAGGTCTGGGCTGGATAGAGAAGCAGGTCTGGGCTGGATAGAGAAGCAGGTCTGGGTTGGATAGAGAAGCAGGTCTGGGCTGGATAGAGAAGGAGGTCTGGGCTGGATATAGCAGCAGGTCTGGGCTGGATAGAGAAGCAGGTCTGGGCTGGATATAGGAGCAGGTCTGGGCTGGATAGAGAAGCAGGTCTGGGCTGGATATAGCAGCAGGTCTGGGCCGAATAGAGAAGCAGGTCTGGGCTGGATATAGCAGCAGGTCTGGGATGGATAGAAAAGCAGGTCTGGGCTGGATATAGCAGCAGGTCTGGGCTGGATAGAGAAGCAGGTCTGGGCTGGATATAGGAGCAGGTCTGGGCTGGATAGAGAAGCAGGTCTGGGCTGGATATAGCAGCAGGTCTGGGCCGAATAGAGAAGCAGGTCTGGGCTGGATATAGCAGCAGGTCTGGGATGGATAGAGAAGCAGGTCTGGGCTGGATATAGCAGCAGGTCTGGGCTGGATAGAGAAGCAGGTCTGGGCTGGATATAGGAGCAGGTCTGGGCTGGATAGAGAAGCAGGTCTGGGCTGGATATAGCAGCAGGTCTGGGCTGAATAGAGAAGCAGGTCTGGGCTGGATATAGCAGCAGGTCTGGGCTGGATATAGCAGCAGGTCTGGGCTGGATATAGCAGCAGGTCTGGGCAGGATATAGCAGCAGGTCTGGGCTGGATATAGCAGCAGGTCTGGGCTGGATGTGGAGGCAGCTCTGGAGACCACGATAGTTCTGGTAGCACCACCACAAACTAAATATTTACTTTTGCGGATTATTGAGTGGCGGAGACGTGGGTTGCCAGAGCCGCCGTCAGCCTCCTGCAGCCCCAGGGGCCGGCGGTGGTCCTCCACCAGCACCTCCAGGGGGGGGGGGGGGCAGGTATCCATCAGCTATATTACGGGGAGTGGAAAAGGGGGGGGGGGGGGTCAGTGGAGGTTATCCTCCAGCTGCTCCACGGTGGGGGGGGGGGGGTGTTTTTAGCAATCTTTTTGATTCCAATCTCTCAAATGTCGATGTTGCCATCGATTGTCTAGTCGATGTTGGCATTTGTCACCCCCTCCCCCTTTGTCCCCCCTCTCCCCTTTGTGATGGGTCGTGTGTTGGGGGGGGTTATTTTGAGGTCATTTCGGGGCTTTAGTGTCCCCGCGGCCCGGTCCTCGACCAGGCCTCCACCCCCAGGAAGCAGCCCGTGACAGCTGGCTAACACCCAGGTACCTATTTTACTGCTAGGTAACAGGGGCATAGGGTGAAAGAAAGTCTGCCCATTGTTTCTCGCCGGCGCCTGGGATCGAACCTGGGACCACAGGATCACAAGTCCAGCGTGCTGTCTGCCCGGCCGACCGGCTCCCTAAAGTACATAGTACAGCCCCGGGGGGGGGGGGGCTGTACTATGCAATATCCTTGTACCCAGAAACTGAGAGGTGTTCGCGCAGGAATTTATTTCCACGCTCTTATTGTTCTCTGTAGCGGCCTGGTGGTGGCTGGGGTGTCGCCATCTATTATCAAGATGTGTGTGTACACCCTCTTTTGGAGCCGGTCGGCCGAGCGGACAGCACGCGGGACTTGTGATCCTGTGGTTCTGGGTTCGATCCCAGGCGCCGGCGAGAAACAATGGGCAGACTTTCTTTCACCCTATGCCCCTGTTACCTAGCAGTAAAATAGGTACCTGGGTGTTAGCCAACTGTCACGGGCTGCTTCCTGGGGGTGGAGGCCTGGTCGAGGACCGGGCCGCGGGGACACTAAAGCCCCGAAATCATCTCAAGATAACCTCAAGATAGATAACCCTCTCTGGTTATTCTGCAATTTAATTTTCATGTATTCCTACATGACTTGGTAGTTGGGTCTCTGTTAATAACGATTGTCGTGCCTAACCCCATAGTGTTGTAGGAGTGGGAATACTGAATGGAAGGGAACTATTAGGGGTAAAGCGCCATGTAGTGCTTGGATAAAAGGATACCAAAGGATACCTGATCAACCAGGCTGTGACTCATACGTCAGGCTGCGAGCAGCCGCGTCCAACAGCCTGGTTGATCAGTCCGGCAACCAGGAGGCCTGGTCGACGACCGGGCCGCGGGGATGCTAAGCCCTGGAAGCACCTCAAGGTGACCTCAAGGTAAGGTAAGGGCATACGTAAATCTGTGTATCTATGTATTTATGTATGTAGGTTAGGTTAGCATTTTAAAAGCACCGAATCACCTTCTGTGGTTGAGTGTTCAATAAACCCCTGAACTATATGTTTAACACATCTCTAACCCTGTCCATGGAGGACAGAAGAAAATGTATATATGCTGGTTAGCATTGTAAATGTCTGGCCACGTCTGTGGTAGAAAATTATAATAATAAAAAAAAAAACTATATAACACTGGGAAGGGGTCAGGATAAGGATTTGGGGTGGGACGGGGGAAAGGAATAGTCAACTTTATATTGATGGCTTTGTCTAGTGATCCTTAATTTGTGTTAATCATTACACTATTATTAGTGGTAGTAGCAGTATATTAATGGCCGGTGTATATTTACGATGCAATTTGATATAGAAGATTTGGGTCTTCGGGTAGAAGTAATGTTAGTTATTGCTTGACTAGTGGAAGACATGGAGGTGTTGTCTGGTGTGGTTCGGGTCAACAGTTGATCACTGCAGCCGTTAGTGTAGTGTGAGAGTTGATAAGCAAGACTCTGCAAGCCATTGAAATCAACGGGGGTCACCATAGCCCGTGCTACTTGAATCTTTTTGTTCCGAGTAATGAATCTTAAACAACAATAAACAAGTCATTGTGTTAAGGCCTTCATCTCTTCATATACATTTCCTTCTTAGATTGTTGTAGGATCAGTCTAAGCTACTGACCTGATTGTTGTAGGATCAGTCTAAGCTACTGACCTGATTGTTGTAGGATCAGTCTAAGCTACTGACCTGATTGGGTGTCAAGTAGTTTGATCAGCCAAATTTTTTTGTTCTTGGATCTTAAATTATTTGCTTAAGTTTTTTGGAAGCTGTGTCTTTTTTTCCGCAGGTTTTCACTTGGAGGGATGCTGGTAGTTTAGATTCTAGATGCAAGTGATTAGTGGTGTATTTCCAACAATGTACTTGCGGTTTTCATTGATTTTGATGCCAGAAGAGATTGATTTAGATGCCTCTGTGCTCCAGCAGTAATTAGGGGTCCTGAGTGTAAATAGATTTTGAAGGGCAGGCAAAGACAAACCTTAGATGTTTTTCATGAGATATATCGAGCAAAGATTAGGGAGAAAATTATGCCATTAAAACCTGATAACAACAAATTATCGTTCCTTTGAATAAGTACTTTGAATATACTAGAGAAGACTACTACTTGTATATACTAGAGAAGACTACTACTTGTATATACTAGAGAAGACTACTACTTGTATATACTAGAGAAGAACTCAATATTATGGCCCTCAGCTGAACAAATGTGTGTCGGTGTTGAAAAGGACAAGTTGACTACTTGCTAGCCAAAACAATTATTACAGATTAATACAAAAAATAAAGCTAGAAATGTGGCCAAGGTCAGAAGATTTCGCAAGATGCTTCAGAACTATCCAAGAGCTTGGCGAGATCTTAGCTGCCATATTTAAAGAGTCATCAGTACTGGAGATGATTCTAAGGAGTCAGATCACTCGTGTCGAATTATCGTTTAATTACTTTACTGTTTCTTGTGGGGAAAATTGCTTTGATGATCGTAAAAATCATTCGTTTACATGACAAATAGATCAATAAAGGGTTGACAATATGGTCTTACCAAGAGCCGCATGATCAACAACTTTACTAATTATTTTCTAATATATTTCGAGCATTTTGAGGAGCCGGTCGGCCGAGCGGACAGCACGCTGGACTTGTGGTCCTGGGTTCGATCCCAGGCGCCGGTGAGAAACAATGGACGGAGTTTCTTTCACCCTATGCCCCTGTTACCTAGCAGTAAAATAGGTACCTGGGTGTTAGTCAGCTGTCCCGGGCTGCTTCCTGGGGGTGGAGGCCTGGTCGAGGACCGGGCCGCGGGGACACTAAAAAGCCCCGAAATCATCTCAAGATAACCTCAAGATAGCATTGATTTAAGGAAGTTTTAAAGTTTCAAATTGACATACAATGGAAGAAAATTTAGAATACAATAATTATGCTACTTTCTGATTACATATTTTGTGTGTGTGGATAGGCAGGCAGGCGGGTTACTGTGTGTGGATAGACAGGCAGGCGGGTTACTGTGTGTGGATAGACAGGCAGGCGGGTTACTGTGTGTGGATAGGCAGGCAGGAGGGTTACTGTGTGTGGATAGGCAGGCAGGCGGGTTACTGTGTGTGGATAGGCAGGCAGGCGGGTTACTGTGTGTGGATAGGCAGGCAGGAGGGTTACTGTGTGTGGATAGACAGGCAGGAGGGTTACTGTGTGTGGATAGACAGGCAGGAGGGTTACTGTGTGTGGATAGACAGGCAGGAGGGTTACTGTGTGTGGATAGACAGGCAGGAGGGTTACTGTGTGTGGATAGACAGGCAGGCTGGTCCACTTCTGAAGAATCGTCTAACACAAGAACTGTACCTCCTATTAGACTGTTTTACAGGATTTATTTTTTCGACGGCTCGTAAAACAGAAAGGAAAGGAAAGTGTCCTGAAAGATATTATTGCTAGGAACATTATCTCAACAGACACCAGAAGATACAATTAACACTTTACTACAAAAACAAGAAGACGGCAAACCTTCTTATGAAGAATCTGTCCAGACACCAAACAGAACGCCTTAAGAGAGACCAACGTCGTCTATGCCTTCACATGCCCACTTGGGGACTGTCAGCCCCAAAGATCTCAGTATATAGACAAGACAACAGCGTCTCTAGGCAATTAACAATGCACAAACAGGGCTCCATCAAGGAGCTTATAATCTCCTCACACAACCAGACCATCACAGAGAAATCTTAACAAGTAACACAGAAATTATAGACAGGTACAAATACAACAGGAGACTCATCAGCGAGGCCCTACACTTCAAAAAGCCAAAACCAGCAATCAACAGTCAATTAACACAGCCAACATAGAAACAGTAGAAGCGAGAACATAAAACATGCAACTTTTGAGAGTTGTTCCTTTGAGAGCTGGCAGGCGTGTCTTGCAGCCGTGTCTTGGAAGAAAATGCAAAATAGAACCAGTGAAGAGCAGGGGTGCCATAGGTACAATCGGAGAACACTGTGTAAACATCAGAGGTCCAGTGAAGAGCAGGGGTGCCATTGGCACAATCAGAGAACACTGTATAAACTTCAGAGGTCCACGGTTGTTCACCATCCTCCCAGCGAGCATAAGAAATATTGCCGGAACAACCGTGGACATCAAGAGAAAACTAGATTTTCTTCAAGGAGTGCCGGACCAACCGGGCTGCGGTGGATATGTGGGCCTGCGGGCCGCTCCAAGCAACAGCTTGGTGGACCAAGCTCTCACAAGTCGGGAGTTCTTCTACTGGGGAGTAGAAGAACTCCCAGAACTCCATCAAGGAGGTATCCGTGTCTTAGAAGCAGGCAAGTGCGGCAAGTCTAGTGAGCTGCCGCGGCTAAAGGCAGGTTTTTATGCAGTTGTATATTTATGTATTACGCCCGTCTGATTTTAAGGAGTATGTGGAATTGTCTTAAAAAAAGAGGAGGTTTTTAAAATAGTAGGTCAGGTTTTCCGTTGTAGCCATCTTGAGGTTATCTTGAGATGATTTCGGGGCTTAGCGTCCCCGCGGCCCGGTCCTCGACCAGGCCTCTCTCTCTCTCTCTCTCTCTTTTTTTTTTTTTTTTTTTTTTTTTTTTTTTTTTTTTTTTTTTTTTTTTTTTTTTTTTTTTTACACATCCCCCAGGAAGCAGCCCATAGCAGCTGTCTATCTCCCAGGTACCTATTTAATATTTAGGTACCAGATACCTATTTAACAGGGGCATGAGGGTAAAAAAAAACTCTGCCCATGTGTTTCCGCCTTTACCGGGGATCGAACCAGGAACCTCAGGATTACAAATCCCAAGCGCTGTCCACTCAGTCGTCAGGCCATGGTTGTGATTCGTGCCGTTTAAGGCCAGACCTTCGTAGTTTAGACGACACAATGCGTAATTTGAGCCTTTAGTTGTTAGATACCAATGTTTATTTTTGTTTAGAAAGTCTAAACTTTAAAAGTTGTAAGAGGAGAGGCTCTCTAAACTGTGTTAGCGGGCGACGTGGTAACGACGTTGTAACGCCGTAGGGTGTGGCTGGTTGGTGAGGGAGATAACTATGCTTGTCTTGTTACACAAAGAAATCACATTAAGATGATGTACCAGTGATACATCACCTTAATAAGATTTCTTTGTGTATTTGAAGAGAAGTGTGAGAGGTAGAATTCATAGACTGTAAACCAGAGCACAGGGGGAGGCATTGTGTGGAAGCCCTAGCTTCAGTGTAAGCCTCGGATACCCTAGAGGATTCAGTTGAATCCCAGGTTGCAGTGCTTTTGACTATGTCGTGGCGTAGTGGTCTAAGTTGGGGGTACCCAGAGCATAGGTTCGAAGCCTTATCTCTCCTACCGATTTTCTCTTTGCCCCTGTTTATTGTATCATGTCCGGGTTTTACTCGACAAAATTGAATGTTACTCTGGATTGTTTATTGGTTAAACCTGTGTAAACAGGAAAAGTTAGTTTTCTCTAGGTCGGGATATTGTTTGAGTCTGCCTCGAAGATTTGGCGTGAGAAAGGGTTAGGAAAGATTTACATTTTCCATTAAATTAACGTTCATACATCCTTGCCAAGACAGTTTTTATCACTTGGTCACCTGGTGCATGGGTAACAGCTTCTCCTCCGTATCAACCTACCCTGCCTTTGCGCCCTGGAGAGGGGGAGGACCTGCTGCATGGGTAACAGCTTCTCCTCCGTATCAACCTACCCTGCCTTTGCGCCCTGGAGAGGGGGAGGACCTGCTGCATGGGTAACAGCTTCTCCCCCTTATCAACCTACCCAGGCTTTGTGCCCTGGAGAGGGGGAGGACCTGCTGCATGAGTAACAGCTTCTCCCCCGGGGGAGGACCTGCTGCATGAGTAACAGCTTCTCCCCCGTATCAACCTACCCTGCCTTTGCGCCCTGGAGAGGCCACTCCAGACCGACAACCCGAGCACAACTCCATAGTCTCCTGAGACTGATGGACGCCTACCACTACTACATCCTTACTTTATTTTAAGGTATTGAAACTTAATGCGGCGATACTTTGTTAAACGGTTGTGCAGAAACATGGCACCATTGGTGGCCCCACCTGCAGGCAGCGGTGGATAGTTGACCAAACCACACACTAGAAAGTGAAGAGACGACGACGTTTCGGTCCGTCATGGACCATTTTCAAGTCACTTGTTCTCACAATCGACTTGAGAATGGTCCAGAACGGACCGAAACGTCGTCGTCCCTTCACTTTCTAGTGTGTGGTCTGGTCAACATCAGCCACGTTATTGTGACTCTAAGTTTGCAGCGGTGGATAGTCGTATAGTTGGGTTATTTAGAGCCTAATAATGCCCAGAAGAGGAGCTGGATAAGAGAACTGTACACAGGATTGGAACACGTCACAGGATTATCCATGTTTACCGCTTTTCCGGAGCCGTGTCAAGACGCTGCTTCTGAATTGGAGGACATTCTTATTGTATCGCAAGATGATACTGTATGTGCTTGGGGAATACAATGAGCTACATCACCTGCTGGTCGTGCTTGATCTGGCGGTGAAGGGGTAGTAGTGGACAAGAAGGCTACAGATGGGTGTAACTGTAGATAGTAACTGTAGATACCCGTCTTGTGCTGATTGTTACAATGATGGTAGCGTGTAGTGAAGATGTGCTCCCCCCCCCCCCACTCCTTTATTTACTCTTTCTCTCTATTTACTCATTCTCTCTCACACATGCTCACTTACTGTTAAAATAATGTGTTTTGCGAGGCTAGGGGGGCCAGATGCATAGAGCTAGCTTCACCAAACTTTGCAGGTTGACTAATCTATGTCCACGGATGGCCATAGGCGGTCCGTGTTAGAGCCCCATCCATTCCCCCGTCCCCTCTTTTTTTTAATGAATTGGTAGACCATATTAATTTCCAATCTCGCTAATTAAAATTATGGTTGCTAAGATTCGTCTAGCATTTATTATCCAAATTAAATGTGGGTTGTGTAGTTATTGACGAAGATGGTATATATAGTGAAAATGATTACAGAGATGATAGTATATATAGTGAAAATGATTACAGAGATGATAGTATATATAGTGAAAATGATTACAGAGATGATAGTATATATAGTGAAAATGATTACAGAGATGATAGTATATATAGTGAAAATGATTACAGAGATGATAGTATATATAGTGAAAATGGCTACAGAGATGATAGTATATATAGTGAAAATGATTACAGAGATGATAGTATATATAGTGAAAATGGCTACAGAGATGATAGTATATATAGTGAAAATGGCTACAGAGATGATAGTATATATAGTGAAAATGGCTACAGAGATGGTGGAGGGCAGGGGAAATGGTGAAGGACCGGGACGGTAGTAGTGGTGGTGATTGTAGATGAGGGTGATTGTAAAAGGGGGAGGTGATTGTAAAAGGGGGGGGGTGATTGTAGATGAGGGTGATGGTAAAAGGGGGGGGTGATTGTAGATGAGGGTGATTGTAAAAGGGGGGGGGGTGATTGTAGATGAAGGTGATTGTAAAAGGGGGGGGGGTGTGGCTAACGGTGAAAACAGCATGTAGTGAAGATACAGTGATGAGGTTGGTCAAATATATCGTAGTTTAAGAGGGTTACAGTGTAGAAGTTTGTGAAGATGGTGTGTAGTGAAGATGTGGCCTGGTACTCTAGCGACGCCCCGTACTTCCTCTAGTATAATATCAATTACTGTGTGTGTTCGGGGTTGGAGGCCAGAGGTTGGTTGGTTAGTCGCGCCTAGTTTCCTACCATAATTGCTGTGGGGCATGTGACCAACATGGTCAGGTTAGGTTATCTTCTTGAGGTTATCTTGAGATGATTTCGGGGCTTTAGTGTCCCCGCGGCCCGGTCCTCGACCAGGCCTCCACTCCCAGGAAGCAGCCCGTGACAGCTGACTAACTCCCAGGTACCTATTTACTGCTAGGTAACAGGGGCATTCAGGGTGAAAGAAACTTTGCCCATTTGTTTCTGCCTCGTGCGGGAATCGAGTCCTGCGCGCTATCCACCAGGCTACGAGGCCCCTCGTAGGTTGGGGGTCCTCTGGCAGCTAATTGGCGCCGTCCCATTTAGAATCCTGTAAACATTATAAATCATTCTGGCATTGCTGGATCTTTTAAAATGTTTTAAAATCATATTTTTCTTAACATGCGATACAACACTATGGACAGATGTCAGATATATGTTTTTGGAATAAGCTAATGTGGGTTTATAACAAAGCTGTTAGACCTGGGGGCCACTAGCCAGGCCCCCTGGTTCAGGGGGGGCCACTACTCCGAGCCCTGGGGCCAGATTCAGGAAGCAGTTACGCAAGCACTTACGAACCTGTCCATCTTTTCTCAATCTTTGGTGGCTTTGTTTACAATTATTAAACAGTTAATGAGCTCCGAAGCACCAGGAGGCTGTTTATAACAATAACAACAGTTGATTAGGAAGTTTTCATGCTTTTAAACTGTTTAATAAATGTAACCAAAGCCGTCAAAGATTGAGGAAAGATGTACACGTTCGTAAGTACTTGCGTAACTGCTTCGTTAATTTGGCCTCAGGATCGTAAGTACTTGCGTAACTGCTTCGTGAATCTGGCCCCAGGTTCGTAAGTACTTGCGTAACTGCTTCGTGAATCTGGCCCCAGGTTCGTAAGTACTTGCGTAACTGCTCCGTGAATCTGACCCCAGGTTCGTAAGTACTTGCGTAACTGCTTCGTGAATCTGGGGAATAAGAGATAATCTGAGGGGTCAGGTTCGTAAGTACTTGCGTAACTGCTTCGTGAATCTGGCCCCAGGTTCGTAAGTACTTGCGTAACTGCTTCGTGAATCTGACCCCAGGTTCGTAAGTACTTGCGTAACTGCTTCGTGAATCTGGCCCCTGGTCACCAGCTCTCCCGCCCACTGCACCACACGTCTCAAACCTCTTTAGAGGGGGTTTAAGAGGTTATCTATATCACCAGCGTTAAATAAGAATAGGTGTTTTAATGGCATAAAGTAATGAGGGATAATGACAAAAAGAGTAATAGCTGTATACGGGTGTCTTAAGTGTAAACGTTTAAGAAATAACAGCGGCTCGAGGGAGGTAACATCTTAGACTAAACTTAAGAAATGCTGAGGTTGAGGAGTAAAATATGAAGGTTACCTATAGATTAGGATGATTAATGGCAGGGAGCAGAAATTATTATACAGTTTGGGAGAAAGTTGAGACTGGGAGATTGGAGCCAGCACTGGTAACATGGTGTGGTGGTTGGTCAGGTATTAGTGGTGGTTTAGCATGGGTCAGGGGTCAGCAGGTGGTGTTGATGGGGTGGGGGTCAGGGGTCAGCTGGTGATGAGGTGGGGGTCAGGGGTCAGCAGGTGGTGTTGATGGGGTGGGGGTCAGGGGTCAGCTGGTGATGAGGTGGGGGTCAGGGGTCAGCAGGTGGTGTTGATGGGGTGGGGGTCAGGGGTCAGATGGTGATGAGGTGGGGGTCAGGGGTCAGCAGATGGTGGTGATGGGGTGGGGTCAGGGGTCAGCTGGTGATGAGGTGGGGGTCAGGGGTCAGCAGATGGTGGTGATGGGGTGGGGTCAGGGGTCAGCTGGTGATGAGGTGGGGGTCAGGGGTCAGCAGATGGCTGTTTCTGCCTCTTGACTTATACGCATCACAAGCATTATAAAAACTCTTATGTTCAGTCTCTTAATCTTTTCTGCGTTACATCAGAAGCAGTTTGAATTATTTTAATCATTTTGTTGCTTAAACAAGGAACATTTTGTTGACGGACTGAGTGGTTAAGTCTTCCTGCTCTACAATATGTAGCAGTCATAGTTTGCTTGGTCAATTCTATTAGTTGGTTCTGTGGAAGACACGCAGCCCATCCTTTTGTTTCGGTAGTGCTTATAGGAAGAATGCGTACCATAGTACATATACTGACTTACAACGCAATTAGAAAGGAGAAATTGATAGTATTAAATTACTAGGCCTAATACTCGCTATCAGAGGCCTAATATGGAGCATGTGTGCGCTATTCTAGGCCTAGGAATAGTTGTGATTTTTAACTTAATTTTTTTTCGGACTGTAACGCGAATAGTAGAAAATTCGACTAATTGCTTAGTACGTCAATATTTGTACTATGGTGCAGACAGTTACAAAAAAGTATTATATAAACGGGAGGATGAGTTTAAGAGACACAGAGATCACACTAACGTGATGCATCAAACCCTGTCGTAGCTCAGTCGATTAAGGCAGTGTCTGGGATGCTCCCGGACGCAGGTTCGAATCCTCGTCACGGCCCTTGTGGATTTGTTCATGCGTTGAAGAAACGCTAAACCATATTGATGAAGACAATTTTATATTAACAAATGGTTTTCTTCAGCAGTTAGTGATTGTGTAGGGGTTATTCTTTTTTCTAAATTTGCTTGGCTTCAACTTGTGGTGTTGGTAGTGGTAATCTTGTAAGGCAAATTGACATGTGTGTCACTTGTCCCGTAACTTGGAGCACTAAAGTTTGTATTTAATTATGTTTCATGATGATAACAGACAGAAACTAGGTCCTGTAAGTTTGACATGTATCTATGACCTCTCAGAGAGTATTATTTGTCCTCTGCTGCTGCTGCTGCTGCTGCTGCTGCTGCTGCTGCTGCTGCTTCTGCTTCTGCTTCTGCTTCTGCTTCTGCTTCTTCTTCTTCTTCTTCTGCTACTGCTTCTGCTTCTTGTTCTGCTGCTTCTCTCTCTTTTATTTTTCTTTCTTTCTTTCTTTTATGAAGGCGATGTAGCCGAAAACGCGTTAAGCATTTTTTTTTTCACAATGTGGTTTTTTCCTCATACTTGGATCAGTGTTTTTTTTTTATTGTGGCTTGGGGCCAGATTCACGAAGCAGTTACGCAAGCACTTACGAACCTGTCCATCTTTCCTCAATCTTTGCGGCTTTGTTTACAATTATTAAACAGTTAGTGAGCTCCGAAGCACCAGGAGGCTGTTTATAACAATAACAACAGTTGATTGGCAAGTTTTACTGCTTGTAAACTGTTTAATAAATGTAACCAAAGCCACAAAAGATTGAGAAAAGATGTACACGTTCGTAAGTGCTTGCGTAACTGCTTCGTGAATCTGGCCCCAGGTTCGTAAGTGCTTGCGTAACTGCTTCGTGAATCTGGCCCCAGGTTCGTAAGTGCTTGCGTAACTGCTTCGTGAATCTGGCCCCAGGTTCGTAAGTTCTTGCGTAACTGCTTGGTGAATCTGGCCCCAGGTTCGTAAGTGCTTGCGTAACTACTTGGTGAATCTGGCCCCAGGTTCGTAAGTGCTTGCGTAACTGCTTCGTGAATCTGGCCCCAGGTTCGCAAGTGCTTGCGTAACTACTTGGTGAATCTGGACACTAAGCCTGGATGTACTTGGAGTATTTACCCGCGATGGTGACAGAAAACGGACTAGTCTAAGAGCCTCGATGGGTCCTCACGAGTTATAAATGATTAGCAAATGCTAAGTAATATAAACAGTTGTACTATTTATTTTTTTTAATACAACTACTGTAGTACTGCCTTCGATATTGTCTTGTGTTTGACGAATATTGATGTTTTTCGTGACTGACTTTGATGGTTTCGTGGCCCAATGTGTGTGTTGTACTGGAGGTCAAATTATCCGATGGTTGTTACTATGCACGTTACTATGTTACTATACTGCTGTTACCTAGCAGTAAAATAGGTACCTGGGTGTTAGTCAGCTGTCACGGCCTGCTTCCTGGCGGTGGAGGGGCGGGGACACTAAAACCCCGAAATCATCTCGAGAAGATGGGAGTCTAACTTTAAGGGAACCCCGTCCTTCAGTAGTCCAACTGTGATGACTTATTCTGTCCTGCCTTAGACTGTTGTACTAAGTCGCAACAAAAGATTTACCGCTGAGAAAGACAGGATTCACTGAACTGCAATTTCGTACTGTAAAAAATGCATTATCTTTCAAGTGATAGTTATCAAAACGTGCGCAATGTATATATATATATATTAGGTAAAATAGTGAAAAACCCGATTTTGGATACATGGGAAGTTATTAATGGGTGGAGTAGAAATGGGTGGCGTATGAATGGTTGTGTGAGGAAGACACTAGACTGTGACAGATGTGGTGGGTCGACACTAGACTGTGGCAGATGTGGTGGGTCGACACTAGACTGTGGCAGATGTGGTGGGTCGACACTAGACTGTGGCAGATGTGGTGGGTCGACACTAGACTGTGGCAGATGTGGTGGGTCGACACTAGACTGTGGCAGATGTGGTGGGTCGACACTAGACTGTGGCAGATGTGGTGGGTCGACACTAGACTGTGGCAGATGTGGTGGGTCGACACTAGACTGTGGCAGATGTGGTGGGTCGACACTAGACTGTGGCAGATGTGGTGGGTCGACACTAGACTGTGGCAGATGTGGTGGGTCGACACTAGACTGTGGCAGATGTGGTGGGTCGACACTAGACTGTGGCAGATGTGGTGGGTCGACACTAGACTGTGGCAGATGTGGTGGGTCGACACTAGACTGTAGCAGATGTGGTGGGTCGACACTAGACTGTAGCAGATGTGGTGAGTCGACACTAGACTGTGGCAGATGTGGTGGGTCGACACTAGACTGTGGCAGATGTGGTGGGTCGACACTAGACTGTAGCAGATGTGGTGGGTCGACACTAGACTGTGGCAGATGTGGTGGGTCGACACTAGACTGTGGCAGATGTGGTGAGTATAATGTCCGCGTGTGTAGATGGGTCGGCTGGTTTATGCCTGAGGATGTTGTGACAGAGTTGTGTGTGTGAAATGAACATTTGGTACTTACATGGTGTGATATAAACATTGCCCAGTAGTTGAGGGCGTCATGTTGGTACTAATATGTGTACAATGGTGATTACCAGCCAGGGTACTCCACGGTGGAGGGTGTGGAGCAGCAGTCAGGCTGGAAATCGGGGCCAGATTCACGAAGCAGTTACGCAAGCACTTCCGAACGTGTACATCTTTCCTCAATCTTTGACGGCTTTGGTTACATTTATTAAACAGTTTACACGCATGAAAACTTGCCATTCAACTGTTGTTATTGTTATAAACAGCCTCCTGGTGCTTCGGAGCTCATTAACTGTTTGGCGGCTTTGTTGACAATTATTAAACAGTTAATGAGCTCCGAAGCACCAGGAGGCTGTTTATAACAATAACAACAGTTGATTGGCAAGTTTTCATGCTTGTAAACTGTTTAATAAATGTAACCAAAGCCGTCAAAGATTGAGGAAAGATGTACACGTTCGTAAGTGCTTGCGTAACTGCTTCGTGAATCTGTCACCTGATTGGTACATGGCGAGCACGTAATGTTTACAACAGTGTGACCCAAAAGTTTTAGATATTTAAAATAACGTATTGCCTGGAATATCTTTGTCAGATACTGTATTAGATTTGTTAAAACCTATTGAGACATTTTCTTCAAGAAAGTTTACCCTAAACTTGCAGTTATTTATAGATCATATTTTAGAAAACTAAAATCGAGAACACTTTTACTTAAAATTTTGCCAAATTCTCAATAAAGGTTTTTATGGAAGACAACTGAAATATTATTCTTCAGTGACAGAAATGTTTTTAAAGAATTTTTGCAGAAATACATCTTTGTAAATTAGAGCTTTAAGAAATTCAAATGACTTTCACACAACAGTAATAGGAGTAGCCAATCTGACCGACCTCACAGATTTGGCTATTTACTTGTGTCGTTAATATTAGCATCAGTATACTGTAGTATCACTACGATTAATATTACAAATTCTTCACAATTAAGTATAGTAGTAGTGTCCATAGTAGTGCTACACTTTGTAGTAAAAGTATTGAATATGATGTTGACCAGACCATATACTAGAAAGTGAAGGGATGACGACGTTTCGGTCCGTCCTGGACCATTCTCAAGTCATTCTCCAACTTGAGAATGGTCCAGGACGTGACCGAAACGTCGTCGTCCCATTTCATTGTGATGAACAATGGACCTGCTAATTCCAGTTTGCACTGTTCTTCTTTCTTCAAATCCATCCAGGAGTTCTCGTCTAATGACACTTTTAAGGGACCTATTTGATAACTGAAGCCCCTTCACTTTCTAGTATATGGTCTGGTCAACATTAGCCACGTTATTGTAACTCTTCGCCTACCTATTGAATAAGATATTAAGATATTGTTTTATGATTTTCCATTAATATTTGTTAAGAGAAGTGTGTGTGTGTGTGTTACAGGTCAGAGTCTGGGCTACGGGTTCGTCAACTACGTTCGCCAGGATGACGCTGAACGAGCCATTAACCAACTCAATGGTCTACGACTCCAAAACAAAACGATTAAGGTCAGATCATTTCTCCACTGCTGGTAGTTACCTCTTGTACTAATTTTAAAATCAGTTGGATAGTCACCACATTTCTCAAATTTATTTTATCTTTGATATATTACTTTATTATGGGTTTCTTTTATATTTTTTGTACAATATTAACATACCTGTTCACTGTGATGGTGGGTACTAATGATACCTGCCCACCAAGATGGTGGGTACTAATGATACCTGCCCACCATGATGGTGGGTACTAATGATACCTGCCCACCATAATGGTGGGTACTAATGATACCTGTCCACTGTGATGGTGGGTACTAATGATACCTGCCCACTGTGATGGTGGGTACTAATGATACATGCCCACCATGATGGTGGGCATGTATGGACATTTTTCACAATTAGTATGTCACATATGCACTTATTAAATAAGCCAATATTGACTGTAAGCAAGTGCGAGAACGGGTTGGGACATTAGTACCCACCATGATGAAGATATATCCCGTAATCAGTCACCACTTCCATGTTTATAGAACTTTCAAGTGTAGCCCATATAAGGTGTGGGGAATTGGGTCGGGTAGTCTCTGGAGTTTATGTAGAGATGCTGTGAAATATTTGATTCAAGGTGGTGGTTAAAGCATGTAAAGTCAAGCCAGTAGTTGAGATTAGGGTTCAGTTCACGGGGTTAGATGATGGGTTCAAGTATCTTTGAGGGTTTAAAGTATAGTAGATTTTGTAAAGGGTTTGATGCCTCGTATCTAACGATTGCAAAATTGGGTTAGTATGGAGTGGAGTACTGTAGAGTTTGTTGTTGAAACCATCAAGCCCTATCAGTTAGCCAATTTAGCCTCTAATACAACACTAACTCATCCTAACACACTTGTTACACAAACAACAAAGAGCTCTATTGTTAGTGTTGCATTAGAGGCTAAATTGGCTACCTGATAGGGCTTGATGGTTTGAACAACGGAGGTACGGTTAGGTGTGATGACTGTATATATAGAGAGAGTAGCGTAGTATTGGGTGTAGTGTTGACAAGTGCATTGTAACAGGTGTCGTACGCGAGGCCGAGCAGCGAAGCTATTAAGGGCGCCAACCTCTATGTGTCGGGGCTGCCCAAGTCTATGACGCAGCAGGACCTGGAGGGCATGTTCCGCGCCTATGGCTCTATCATCACCTCTCGCATCCTCTGCGACAATATCACAGGTGAGCACCACTCTCTTCCACCTTTCTCCTCTAACTGCAAACATACAAAATATGCAGTGTGTGTGTGAATGTATGTGTATATATATAATATGTATATGATAGTGTCAGACCACGGAGGGAAATTGAAACAGGAATTTCCTTAAGTACTCACACCCCAGAAGTGACTCGAACCCATACTGCTAGAAGCAATGCATCTGATGTACAGGATCCCTTAACCACTCGACCAACACGACCGACAAAAGAGGATGGTAGCCGAGGCTATTTCCATCCCTCCCGCCGGCACTCGGTTGGTAATCTTGGGCATGGTATTTTATCAAATCACCTCATTCTTTGGGGCACACGTGAGGAACGCAAACCTATTCTGTGTCACAAACCTTTTTTGTGTTCCTCACGTGTGCCCCAAAGAATGAGGTGATTTGATAAAATACCATGCCCAAGATTACCAACCGAGTGCCGGCGGGCTGATGGAAATAGCCTCGGCTACCATCCTCTTTTCTCCGGTCCTGTTGGTCGAGTGGTTAAGGGATCCTGTACATCAGATGCATTGCTACTGGCAGTATGGGTTCGTGTCACTTCTGGGGGTGTGAATTTTCAGTGGCATATATGCCTGGAGACTGTTCAGGCTTGTTCGTGCATATATATATATATATATATATATATATATATATATATATATATATATATATATATATATATATATATATATATATATATAATATATAAACAGCAGTTTTAATTGATACATTGTGCAAATGTCTGGTATAATATAGAAGGCTCTCTTTTGTTCGCCAGGATTGTCAAAGGGTGTGGGTTTTATCCGGTTTGACCAGCGTATTGAGGCGGAGCGGGCAATCCAAAAATTGAACGGTACCATCCCAGAAGGCGCAGCAGAGCCCATCACTGTCAAATTCGCCAATAATCCCTCGAATAACAACAAAGCCGTGCCGCCATTGGCCGCGTACCTGTCCCCTCTGACCCGTCGGTATGGAGGACCTATCCACCATCCAGCAGGCCGCTTCCGCTACATTCCCCTCTCGCCCCTAACCAGGTGGGTCTGTGTGGCTGGAGCTCTGTGCTCGCAACCCCTCTATCCCCTCCCCCTTCACATACTCCCCCCTCACCAGCAATGATCACTCTTTTTCTCCACAGTGCATCACATGCATCCCTTCTGAATATTGTCACTTCTTCTCAGGTGTGGATAGTGTAAACATGCTCCCTCTGTGTGCCACATGTCTACACACCTGCTCAACTTCTCTGCCTGTACAGTGGCGAAACATGTTAGTATGGACATCAGATACACTTGAAGCACATGATGGACATTACAACCACCACCAGCAGCCTCAACAGTGGTCACCATCCCCAGTACACACCATCCCCAGTACACACCATCACCAGTGTACACCATCCCTAGTACACACCATCCCCAGTACACACCATCCCCAGTACACACCATCCCCAGTACACACCATCCCCAGTACACACCATCCCCAGTACACACCATCCCCAGTACACACCATCCCCAGTACACACCATCCCCAGTACACACCATCACCAGTACACACCATCCCCAGTACACACCATCACCAGTACACACATTCATACATGCCCAGCCATGATCAACAACACTTCCACACATCACATGGAGAGTAATACCCGTCATCCCACCACACAACTCTTCCCTTAACACTGTACATAACACCCACCAGCGTTGTTTTTGAACCTACTCCCATTCATCTCCACACCATTGAACGACATTCATTGAAGAAGTCAAATGTTCATTGTTTACTCTAAAAGTACTACGGTATAAGAAACATTGTTACGGAAGGTAGTTTCTAAGGGAGATAAGGAAGATCAAACTTATTGTTAAAATTAAAGTTTCCTGTATTTTAAGTTGGTAGTTAGTATTAGCTCCTGAGCTAGTTAGTGCTACAGGTGTGTCTTAAATGGTAGTTTACAGAGAGGTTGTAAGTTTTTATTTACAATTCCTCGTGTAACAGGAACTTCTGTTACTGTTAGGAAACAACATTCTGAACCCGTTACCACAAGCTCATTGCCTCTTACAAACCGTTGTGAAGTATTCGTGGTCACTTGTCCTTCTTCTTCTTTCCTCCGGCCTCACGGCCACCAACTACAAAATTTTTACATAAAATATTTATTGCTTGAGCTGAATAAGATTTTCTTGCCCCGAGATCTTCATTTTAAACTCATTTCTTTTTCTAGTATACATAAATCTTTCACCCCAGTTTCTTGTCTAAATATAGTTGACTCCTTCCCAGGTTAGTGTTCATTGACTTCAGTATTGTTGCCTTTCTTTACCAAAGACTGTTCCTGCTGTATTTGTATAATACGCTTTATATAATACTGTATTTGTAAAATACGTTCCTGCTGTATTTTATTGTTGTTCCCTTGGAGGATTTCTAACTTTCCCAGGGCTGATTCTTGCTTCGCTCTGTACCCGGACTTGGAGGCAAGCTTCTTAGCTCTGTACTCCGTCCAAGAGGCGAGCTGCCTCACTGTACCCGTCCTCGAGGCGAGCTGCCTCACTGTACCCGTCCTCGAGGCGAGCTGCCTCACTGTACCCGTCCTCGAGGCGAGTTCTTGTACCCAACCTTAAAGCGAGTTGCTTCTATCTGTAATCGTGAGCTGCTACAGTCTGTACCCGTGGTGTAGGTCATTTGCTTTGCTCTGTACCTTATCCTAGAGGCGAGCTGCTGCCTCCAGTCTGTTAACGCTCATGATCCCTGCCATATATGAAGGACGATTTAGGGTTTGGCAAATGGTATGCTAAAGGGTAGGCGAGGCGTTACCTTGGAGCTTTTCCGGGGCTTAGCGTCCCCGCGGCCCGGTCGTCGACCAGGCCTCTGCAGCCATTTTGTCCTCAAAACTTCTGAGTGGTCAAGAACACTTGAGGCTGCCCAAACTTTAATTCACGTTCCACGCCACGAAATTCAGTTTATGAAATAAAGTACATAAAATAGTACTCGTAAATCTTTTCCACCAGTGGCTCCATATGCGAGGTACCGTTTGTTTCATTTTGCCTTCTAAAATGTCTTAAAAGTGAAGAAAATTGACCATTATTCAAACTAATGCCGTACTAAATATTTGTAAAGGGTTGAAGACTGTCTGGGAGCACTCTGTTACTTACATTGTATTCCTTTGTTAAAATACTCGCAAGTAAATTTTCACTCAAGTGTAAAACTAGTTGGCTTGATGCTGTGCACCACTCGAGGCTTAAGATGTCGGTATGGTCCTAGCTAACACGGACTTCGTAAATCTGTTCCACCTGTGATGCACAGTTTGGTGTTACACAGAGTGAATGAACACCTTCGGAAGGTCATGGATTAGTCTACAGATTGCTCGTGTGCCTACTCACACTTGGCCTCCTAATTCTTGTTCTCCATGACCCGACCTTGTCTGAATCTGCATACTACTTACTAGGTCTAAATTCCTTGTTAGACTGCGTCATAATTTTACCCAGTAGACTTTCACAATCTCGGTATCCTTAACATCTCCTTCACTTTCCAGTCTCGGCCTCGGTAGCCTGGCCTCTCTCCCATCTGTAGCCTTCTCTCCCCCATTCCATCCATAGTCCCAGTAGCCTTGCCCCCTCTTCCATCCGTAGCCCCAGTAGCCTCGACCCTCTTTCATCCGTAGCCCCAGTAGCCTTATCCAGTCCTATCCATCCACCCCCCCTTCCTGTAGGCTGGCTCATCCACCCCCCCCTTCTGTAGGCTGGCTCATCCACTCCCCCCCCCTCCTGTAGGCTGGCTCATCCACCCCCCACCCCCCTCCGTCCTGTAGGCTGGCTCATCCACCCCCCTCCTGTAGGCTGCCTCATTCATCCCTATCCTATCAGCTGACTCCCCCTCCTTCCCCCTCCCTGCACAAGCATTGTCTGGATATATTCTCACCTATGGCTCTTTTTTTTCTCTCCCACATCCTATGAGAAATTATCTTCCACTTATGGACTGATTTATCTCCCCTTCCGCAATTCTACGGCCCAGTTCTTATCTTATCCTACGGTCCAGCCTCGCCCTTGAAATAATTTTCCGTACATATGGGTCAGTTGGTCTCTAATGTCTCCCTGCTCTTTCAGTAAAGTTTTGCTCTTCTGTTGAGTAAAATGATTGATTTGTGTAGCATTATTAATATGGATTGCGGGAGTGAGTTGCTGGCTCTTTTAAAGTTGGGGTTTAAAGTTGGGAATATAATGCACATACTCTTCAGATATAGTCACACGTTGTACATAGGTGTGTAATCACAAGTGCACTATACATATGCAATATCAGACTAGCTGCAGGATCCTACAATAGGCTCTTGACACATTTCAGAGCAAGTCAGAGAAATGACAAATGGGATAAATTAAGCACAGAAGTGAAATGTAGCATGTTCAAAGTGTTAGGAATGGGTATGCAGGGATATGTGAGAGGTAAAGCAGCAAGAGTGTGATATAGCACCCAAGGTCAAGGACCGGCCCAAATTACTACATACAGTATCCACATTACAGGAATATGACAGTGATACAAGATGTAAGGGAACGACTAGAGACGCTGCAGGCCCCCAAAAAATAATGCATCGTGGATATTAAAAGATGCAACAGCAAGTATTATGTAGACCTTTTTTTGCTGTAGAATGTGACTTGAAAATGAACAAATATCAGACTTTTTAGAAACAGCTAATGTGTGTATGTAGCAAAGGTGAACTAGGAGCCACTGAACTACAGATCACCAACATGCATCCTCTGCAAGGTACTAGAAAGAATGATTAGGCGGGAGCTTATAGAATACTTAAGTTAAATTTCGACTCCAAACACCAACGTGGATTCTGCAAAGTTGTATATAACTTGAGTTTTACTAAAATATGTACTAAAAAAGAACAGGGTTGGTTAGACTGCATATTCTTCATTACTAGACAGCATTAGACTGCTCCTCAAAACTCAAATTTGAGAAATAGACGTGTGTGTATCACGATAAGTGCTAAAGTGAACGAAATAGTACCTAATTGGAGGCAGTCAGTGAGCAGGGATTTATCAGAGTGAGCACAGTTAGAACTGGGATTTCTACAAAGAGACAATCTGTTAACAATATATGCCATAAAAGAAGAAATATGATCCTTTACATTAATTTTTGCAGATGATGCAAAAATATTTATGAATTTGAAAGAGGAAGGACTGTATGCAAAGGTTATCTAAATGTTTACTGGCCTTTAACTCTGACAAATAGAGACGGCAAACCTACATCAGACATATCCCGAAATCTGACTTCAGAAGCACACATTATAGGCTTCAGCAACACGAACATAGGCTCGTAGCTAACGTTAGATCCATTCCTGGAGCATAGTGCTGCACCATGAAGCTCCACCTAAAATACAAAACAAGCCTAAAAATGGTTGACCAGACCACACACTAGAAGTTGAAGGGACGACGACGTTCGGTCCGTCCTGGACCATTCTCAAGTCGATTGTCAATCAACTTGAGAATGGTCCAGGATGGACCTAAACGTACGTCGTCTCTTCAACTTCTAGTGTGTGGTCTGGTCAACTTACTTTAGCCACGTTATTGTGACTCATCGCCTGCAAGTCTAAAAATATGTAACAAAGATCGTTACTGAGCTATGTAGAAAGAATGAGAATCTTTACATCATCACACTGAATGTAGTAAAAAATAGGGAGATATGATGATGAACTCAAAGATTTTACAGAAAATTAAAGAGGCGTTTAATTTGAGAAAAGGATTGCAGATAAGTCTAAAACAGATCCTGGCCTATTTTATAAATTCATTAAAAGCAAATTGCATGTAAAGGATAGACTCCAGAGGTTGAAAATGGAGAATAGTTCAGAGAGAATGGAAAGGAAATATGCGAAACGCAAAATTAAACTGTTCCCGAGGGTGTCTAGTTCTCTTGAAACTTAATTTTTCACAGCCACAACACAAATTTCAGAGAACACCTTAGAACCCAGACGCATGTCTCAAGACGAAGTGGGGGGAAAATGCTTAAGTTGATAGGTAGAAACAAGGCAGTTGGGCCAGATAGTCTCACATTGAGTTGAGAAAATGTGTATCTGTGCTGAGCAACCCACTTAAATTGATTTTTTCAGTCTTCTCTGAGTCGGCCGAGCAGACAGCACGCTGGACTTGTGATCCTGTGGTCCCGGGTTCGATCCCGGGCGCCGGCAAGAAACAATGGGCAGAGTTTCTTTCACCCTATGCCCCTGTTACCTAGCAGTAAAATAGGTATCTGGGTGTTAGTCAGCTGTCACGGGCTGCTTCCTGGGGGTGGAGGCCTGGTCGAGGACCGGGCCGCGGAGACACTAAAGCCCCGAAATCATCTCAAGATAACCTCAAGATAATATGAGTCGAGTCTTGGCAGGTCTTAGAGGCAGTGTGTTAGACTGGAGGAGTATCATAAGTGGTGCTCCACGGGGTTGAGTTCTATCACCAGTAATGTTCATTACCTATATGAATGATCCACCTGAAGCAATACACAAGTATGAGTTTGCTGATGATGCAAGGCTGCTAGGGAAGATAAGACGATTGTCATGTCCTCTCAGGATTTCCACAAGCTTCCCCCCCCACCCACACACACAAAAGCTCCCCTGCCCCCGCACAAAAGCTCCCCTGCCCCACACAAAAGCTCCCCTGCCCCACACAAAAGCTCCCCTGCCCCCACACAAAAGCTACCCTGCCCCCACACAAAAGCTCCCCTGCCCCCACACAAAAGCTCCCCTGCCCCCACACAAAAGCTCCCCTGCCCCCACACAAAAGCTCCCCTGCCCCCACACAAAAGCTGCCTCCCCCCCCCCCCCCAACATGCACATAATTGTTGTGGTCACCCCACACCCGTTTAGACGAGTATGAACTGGCATTTGATGGGCGCACAGTACATTGGGATGGAAAGAGCGAGTATATCAACAGCTGCCGGAACAGTTACTGCATGTCACCACCACTCTTACATGCTATGGGCCTACAAGCACATATGTTCAGACTGATCATTCTTTAAAGCACATTTAACTTGGAGGTGGAGAGGTAGTTAGGGTGAGTCATAGTGTACGAGGAAGGTAGGGGAATAATTTCCGTAATTCCATGTAAGGAAGGTGTGAAGAGACATTAGTATTGGTGGGAGACATTACGGTGTTACATTTAGCATGTTTCTGTGCCACCTTTAGAGCCCTGGGGCCAGATTCACGAAAGTACTTACGAACGTGAACATCTTTCCTCAATCTTTGACGGCTTTGGTTACATTTATTAAGCAGTTTACAAGCATGAAAACTTGCCAATCAACTGTTGTTATTGTTATAAACAGCCTCTTGGTGCTTCGGAGCTCATTAACTGTTTAATAATTGTAAACAAAGCCGCCAAAGATTGAGAAGAGATGTACAGGCTCGTAAGTGCTTGCGTAAGTGCTTTCGTGAATCTGCCCCCTGGTGTTTTCTCGTACCAGGTTGCAATTTTGCTATTAGCCTTGGTAAACTGCAGAGCACAGGGAGGGAGCCGGTCGGCCGAGCGGACAGCACATTGGATTTGTGATCCTGTGGTCCCGGGTTCGATCCCGGGCGCCGGCGAGAAACAATGGGCAGAGTTTCTTTCACCCTATTCCCCAGTTACCTAGCAGTAAAATAGGTACCTGGGTGTTAGTCAGCTGTCACGGGCTGCTTCCTGGGGGTGGAGGCCTGGTCGAGGACCGGGCCGCGGGGACACTAAAGCCCCGAAATCATCTCAAAATAACCTCAAGATCTCAAGATAGCATCCCAGAGTAGCATGTCATGACTATTTGTTATTGTTTTCATGGTACAAACTGCGAGTAAAGTGGGTTATTGGGTTTAGTAACAAGATGAGTTTCTCACACACTTGCTGCAAGTGATGGCAGGTGTTAAATGTTCACTCCAGCCTTGGTCAACTATATACTTTTATCTGTAAAGTAACACGGATATTTTTCCTCTATCTTGCCACTGAAGTCTTGAGTTTTCCTCCACGTTGACCCAGATACACATTGAACTTATATTTGATCATTTATTTTCATTAAATATTGGCGGCTTTCACTTGATTAAAATATTATTAGTTGCATTTAAAAAAAATTAAGTATTTCAAGATTTAATGTTTTGTGAACAGAATATCAAAATATTTGGTAATGATAAGTTAATGAATTAAATAGAAATCTGTCATTCTGCCTAAAATTCCTTCGTTCAGTATGAAAAAGTATTCACTCCTGCACTTTTTTTTACTTACCTGAAAGGCAACATTCGGCAGTTCATATGTTCATTTTCATGCATTCTATGATATTTAAAGAAATAGGCCTACATAAAGTCAATTTGAAAACTTAGCCCACCACCACCTGCAGACTTGGAGAGCTTTCTTATACTTTAGTACACGATTTAGTTTGAACAGATTTGTACATAAAGCAAAACCTGTACTAATGTACTAAAATAGTACATTATTCATTATTGTACATTTAGTACAAAACTGTACTAAAACTTGGCCATTGTGGCCAAGTAATTAATTAGGTGATGGAGCTTATCTCCCCAGGCAATCATTACTGACCCTACTGCTAGTTAGTACCACAACTACAACTCGCTCACCTCAAAGATACTTTCACTCAAGTTCTTAGTCAGAAAGGACAGTTTCATAAGCTAGAAACTTGACTGTGCAAATCTATCTTGCACCTTTACATTGTAATTTTAACCTTTTCTCCGTCTCAATAGACTTAGATTAAACAATTGAAGGTAGTTGAATGTGGTAACTTTGGTACTGAGTACTCCAGCTTGAAGAGTACCTGAGCACTGCATCTACACACTTTCCCAGATCATTCAGCATGAAGGCATTTTTCACACCACTTCTCGGTTCCTCGCAACTTTTGACTAGTTTTTATCTCCCTTAAGATTTTCTAACCTTTATTTTTTTTCATTAAACTGATATGTTACTCTCAGGATGTTTATTTTGTCTAAACCCATGAGGAGGCTGCTGCTGATGCTGCTGCTGTTGCCGCTGTTTTTTTTTTTTTTTAAAGATTGCTTCTTTTCAGAACCTTAACTTGCCCATGGTAACTCTTCCTTGTTTGTGGCGTCGCCAGGTGTTTATTACGGTGTTATACTGCTGTCAAACTTGACCCCTTGTCCCAACATGTGTGATGAAGTAGTGACATTGCCAGTCTCCAACCCGTCTCCCACCTCTCGCATCTACTCCAGCATTTTCTACCTCTCCTCATTTGTTTTCTTTTCAGTTTTTCTTCTTCATAAATCCTTGGTGAAAACTTTTCGAAATTTTGTTTTATCCTCGACAACAAGCAACTTCGAAATTACCCCTTTACTCTTCAAGTAGTCAAAATTAGTTGAAGATACTTTCTTCACTTAGCAATAAGATTAAGTTAAGCATCTAAGATCAGTAAGATCTAGTGTAAGTTAAAGTGCTCCATCGTCGTCTTGCTCAGCCCGAGAATCAAAGCAACTACCAAGCAGTTGCTAGCCAGCTGCACTCAGAGTAAACACTTTAAAGAGGGGATTTACCACGCGAAACAGCTTGTCTTCATTTCAAATTCACCGGAAATCAGAGAATCACTGTACAAACATCAATTACTATCATATATCCGTACTGCAAATACAGTATCATAGATCCTTGACTCACTCTTCCATCATTAAATGGAATCATCAAGCGGCATCTTGATAAACTCTTCAATATTTTTCTTTGCACATTTTACGTGCATCACGCAACAATAAATCCTCGTGTTAAAGCTGGAGGCATTACAGGTCTACACCCACCACTACTATTCACTAAAAGTCGTTCTGGGACACACCAACAACCACCACTTTCCAATACATTTTAGTGAAAAGTTAAATACCTCAGGAGATTGGCACAAAATTATTATATTAGCTGCATACTCGACTTGCTGTGATGAGACGGCTGTAATTCCACTGTGGTATTGAAGATACAGATGTGTACAAAGTACTCGTACACCCACCGCTTGTTGTCTCGCTGTCACACCGCTGCTTCCTGAAACACTATTGCTGTTATTGCCTAGTTATGTTATACACTAGATGGCTCTTCACTCTTAATTGTTGGTCTGCCCTCTCATTCCGCTATCCCACCCTTTTTCTCTGTACCTCTCACCCACTAGGTCTCTCCCAGTCCAGCTTTCTTCTGGTGTTGCTTCTGCATTTACACAAACATTCTGTGGTACCATAACCAAACCTCCCAACATTCTCTGGTACCTTTACCAAATCTCCCAACATTCTGTGGTAC
>NC_091226.1:13215585-13273085 GCF_040958095.1 Procambarus clarkii | reverse complement strand
AGGGCTTGACAAGGGAATGACAGAACATTGCAAAATGACGAGGACAGGAAAGAATGGTCAGTAAGACGAGATCTTTCAAAGGAAGATGGAGAAGTTGAAACTGAGCCTTGAGGAAGTGAAATGTTAAAATAATAGAAATGAAGAATTTTTTTTTTTTGCAAGGTGATATTGTTTGGGAAGCCAATGAGGTTTGTGTATGAAAACAAACCAAAAAACCAAACAAACTAAAAAAAAAAAAATGATTGCAAGTGAAAGTCAAAGGGCGAGACATGTTCCTGAAAATACTATATACTAACAAATATGGGTCACGGGAAGTATATCGAGAGTTAAATGATACAGCTTAAGATGCCAGGAACTGTTGCAATATCAGACAAAATTGTTAATTTAATGGTATTCCCAAGGGGATATGCCATTTGAAGACATGACTGCAAAATTAGAAAATATGTAGGAGGTGCTATCCAGGTGAAGGAAATTCTAAATGCAGTAGAATGCTAAAGTCCTTGGGAAGTCGACATAATGGCACGGAAGATCTGCAGTGATAAACTGATATTCACTACTACCTACCGTCCACCAGCAAGCATCGCTTGCACTAAAGAACTAAATGACAAAAGAGGGCCTTATAATCATCATCAAAAAGATTGTAGTGAGAGCAGATAAAGATAAATAACGTTTATTGATACATGGTGACTTCACTTTGAAAGCCAAAGACTGGAAATCCTAGGAAGCAAGGACAGAGAACATTTGGACTGGTCAATTCGTAAATCTTACCTGGAGTCTTTAATGTATCAAT
Organism: Procambarus clarkii; assembly: GCF_040958095.1. Classification (NCBI taxonomy): domain Eukaryota; kingdom Metazoa; phylum Arthropoda; class Malacostraca; order Decapoda; family Cambaridae; genus Procambarus; species Procambarus clarkii. Next base: position 13,272,295 of record NC_091226.1, on the reverse strand, counting down.
ACGTCCCCCTTCCCAGGTTTGGTGGCATATTTTGATACTTCAATGTATCAATCTGTTAAACAGGCCACGAGAATGAGAGAATAATGCCCCATCATTATTGATGGGCCATCAATATCATCATCCAAAAAACAATGATGCTCCATCATTGCTGGATTTGGTATTTACTAGCGCCGCCCTGTTCCTTATTATCCAAATTGCATTGTCCCTCTTACGGTCGTGCATATTCTTGTTGAATGTCCTGCCTTCCAGGACGAGCGTCTTGCTTTCTGACCGTCCCTCTCGGTCACTTGGCCCTCGATAGAATTCTTGGTGAATCGGATACTATTGATATCATTCGCCTTATGCGTTTCTATTCTCGTATTTTCATCCTTGGTGATATTTAGCGCCCTCTGATTATTCCGCACATTTGATGGTGCTACATAGCCTTTCCGATTTGGTGCCTTGTTTTGATAATTACTTGGTATTTACTAGGAAAGAAGGAGATATTTGGTAATGTAGGGCAAGTGCCCTTATCCTTCAGGAAATCAAATATGCAATGTGTTAAAATATAGAAGAGATTAAAGAGAGGGATATGTGAAATTTTGTATTTCAAGAGAGGACACTATGGGGAACTTGGCAAGTTCATTAATGAAGTTGATTTGGAAGATTTGTTCCTAGACAAGGAAATGAGATGTATATCAAATTTTGAGAGAGAATATGTTCAAAAATTCAACAAAATTTATACCAAAACAGATGCAGAACTAGAAGACCAGACTGGTTCAACAGAACTTAAGGGCACAGGAGACAGACAAAAATGGAATCAATATAGGAAATGGCCAAACCTCTGAAACATTCAATAAAAACAAACATGAAACAACTACAGGATAATGAGAAAAGAGGCAGAAAACAAATTTGAGAAAGAGATAGCGAACAAAATGTGAAACAGAACAAGGACTATTCTATAAATTCATTAAAGCCATTTGCAGGTAAAGGACGAAATCCAGAGGTTGACAATGGGGGAACAGATTTATAGAGAATAACAAGGAAATGAGTGAAACACTAAACGAACAGTTCCAACATTGCGTGTGTGCAATAACCAGACAATACAGATTTATGAGAACAACATACAGGTGTTGACCAGGCCACACACTAGAAGGTGAAGGGACGATGACGTTTCGGTCCTGGACCATTCTCAAGTCGATGGTCCAGGACGGACCGAAACGTCGTCGTCCCTTCACCTTCTAGTGTGTGGTCTGGTCAACATACTTTAGCCACGTTATTGTGACTCATCGCCTGCAACATAGAGGTGTCTCGAGATGAATTTGGTAAAATGTTCAAGGAGCTAGTTAGAAACAAAACAGTTGGCCCAGATTGAATTTCACCTTTGCTATTGAGAGAGTGCGTATCTGAGATGAACATTCTATTTAAATTGATTTTTCTGACATCCTTATGTACAGGAATCTTAGCAGATGCATGGAAAAAGGCAAACATGGTTCCAGTCTACATCAAAATGATAGTAGAGAAGACGTGAGTACGGCTCGATACTCACTCACTCCTTCAGAGCAGGAGAGATTGCTCAAATAGAGGGAATACAGAGAACATATACGACACGCATAGACGAGATAAAGCACCTAAATTATTGGAATCGTCTCAACGCTCTCCAAATGTACTCACTAGAAAGGAGACAGATATCAAATAATATACACGTCAAAAATACTAGAGGGGCCAGGTCCCTAATCTACTCGGTAAAATAACAACATACTGGAGTGAACGATATGGAAGAAAAAGCAGAACAGAACCAGTGAAGAGCAGAGGTGCCATAGGCACAAGCAGAGAACACTGTATAAACATCAGAGGTCCGCGGTTGTTCAACATCCTCCCAGCGAGCATAAGAAATATTGTCTGAACAAACGTGGACATCTTCAAGAGAAAACTGGATAATTTTCTTAAAGAAGTGCCGGATCAACTGGGCTGTGGTGGATGTGCGCGCCTGTGGGCTGCTCCGAACAGCCTATTGGACCAAGCTCTCACAATTCAAGCCTGGCCTCGGGTCGTGTTTAGGGAGTAGAATAACTCCCAGAACCCCATTCAGGTACAATCCAGCTACAAGACCCTTTCTATCGTTGATTAGCAAGGTAGTTAAAGCACTAGAAACATTTTTAAAAACCAAACTGGTAGAACACCTGGAGAGAAATAATAACACAACAGACAGTATGGCTTGCGAACAGAAAGATCCTCTGTAACAAATCTACTTAGTTTCTATGAATGTCTTAGAGTTTATAAGAAAGAGATAGTTGTTCCCACATTAATGGTTGTTCTGAAAACTGAAACATATTGGAGGGGAGATGGGAAGACTTCTGACTTGGATGACAAACTTCGACGGATAGAAGAATGAGGACGGCGATGAGAGACAATGTATCTGACTGGAGAAATGTTACTAGTGGAGTGCCACAGGGATCAGTTCTTGCACCAATGATAGTCAGTCTTTATGAACGATCTAAAAGGAGGAATACATAATTACATGAACATGTTTGCTGATGCTAAGCTACTAGGCAAGATGAGTCTAGATGACTGTCATGCCCTTCAAGGTTACCTGGACGAGAAGGTATATGGAACAACTCTTTGCTAATGGAATTTAATGTGAATAAATACCACGTTATGGACTGTGGTATAGGAGAAAATAGGCCACATGCAAATTACAAATTATATTAAAAGGCATTTAAAGAACTCTGATTAAGAAAGAGATCTAGAGGTGATTCCAAAGAGAAAACTGTCACCTGGGGACTACATAAACATTTTGTTAGGAGCCCCCTTGAGACCACTCAACGAGCCTGACAGCTGAGTGGACGGCGCTTCGGAATCATAATCTTGATATTCCGGGTTCGATCATTGGTGGAGGCGGAAACAAATGGCCAAAGTTTCTTTCACCCTGCTGCACCTGTTCACCTAACAGTAAATAGGTACCTGGGAGTTAGACAGCTGCTACGGGCTGCTTCCTGGGGGGTGTGTAACAAAAAGGAGGCCTGGTCAAGGACCGGGCCGCGGGGACGCTAAGCCCTGAAATCCTCTCAAGATAACCTCAAGAAGACAACCTATGCTACACTTTCTAACTTTGAAAGTCACTTTTAAAGATGTGGATGGCGAATTATTACAAAAAAACTAATTACGACAATTGAGAGACCAAAATCTATATAAACTGCGGTTGTGTGTTGCCCTTGTCTCAAGAAGCACATCATCGAACTAGAAAAGGTGCATAGACGACTAAATGACTGACGGAACTGAAAACAAGAGCTATGAGAAGCGGATAACGGTGTTAAATATAGCAAAGTTAGACGACATAAGAAAGTGAGAAGATATGATCACTTTATACAACAGAAGCAGGAATCGACAAAATTAACAGAAGTCTTGAAACCTGGAACTTCAACTGGAAGAGGTCATATACTTTAGCTGAGGAAACAAAGCTGTTGAAGAAACATTAGAAAATGTACTTTTGTAAACACAGTGGTAGAGGGTTGGAGCAAGTGGTAAATGTGGTGGTGGTGGCCAAAACCGTCAATAGTTTCAAAGCGTTATATGACTGAGTACTGGGAAGACGGGACATCACGAGCGTAGCTCTCATCCTGTAACTACATTTAGGTAATTACACCGCCCCCCCCTCACACATCGGCCTCCCCCCCCTCACACATCGGCCTCCCCCCCCCCATCCTCACACATCGGCCTCCCCCCCCCCATCCTCACACATCGCCCCCCCCCCCATCCTCACACATCGCCCCCACCCCCCCACACACACACACACACACACACACGTATGTACGTACATAGGTCTGGTAGCTGAGTGGACAGCGTGCTGGATTCGTAATTCTGTGACCCGGGTTCGATTCCCGGACCAGGCAGAAACAAATGGGCAAAGTTTCTTTCACCTTGAATGCCCCTGTTACCTAGCAGTAAATAGGTACCTGGGAGTTAGTCAGCTGTCACGGGCTGCTTCCTGGTGTGTGTGGGGTATGAAAAAATAGTAGTAGTAGAAACAGTTGATTGACAGTTGAGAGGCTGGCCGAAAGAGCAGAGCTCAACCCCCGCAAGCACAACTAGGTGAATACACACACACACACACACACACACACACACACACACACACACACACACACACACTCACACACACACACTCATTTAGACAACTATTATACATACAAGACACTGTGCAGTCAAGCATACGCTGCTCTGGTGGGTTGCAACAATTGTGCACACAATACACATTATGGAGACATTATGTACTTGCAATTGAGAGAGAGTGCACATTGTACACTGTGCCCCCCATTGTGTACGTGTTGAGTTGGTGAGTGTTTATGTAGAGCCGCCTGCTGGAGCACTGGGTTCGAGCCCTTACCAGGCATATGTAGCCACTCTCCATACTGCTCACCTGTGTTTTATTGTTTATACTCAGCAGTGGTTGTTACTCTTTCCTTAGTTCTCATTACCTTTTGTTTGCCATACATTAATTTATTAATTTTGTTGTGGTACAGTCTTTAGTGATCTTGTTATTAAATTCCATATTTTAATGTTAAATCTATTTTTGTTATTTTGTTTTAAGTTTTTTTTTTATTTGTGGCCGTGCTTTAAGTTCTATTATTTATTTAGCTTTTTGAGTAACGCAACCCTGGATGTATGAAGAGCAGATTGGATAACTGTTGCCACTTGCGCCGCGGCGGCTACGTTCGCAGATGGCGGCGGCGGCGGCGTGACGGCAGTGGAGCACCAGTGCTGCCCTCCAGTAATGTGTGAGAGCAGGCTTATGGGCCACTCTTGGCAGAGATGTCTTGGCCTGTCTGGGTCGTAGTCTCTCCTCCAGCTGCCGTCCGCTGCCCGCCGCCCGCTGCCAGCCGCCCTCACTCACCACACCATCAAACGACTGCTCGTCTCTTTCAGACATTCCTTGGTGTTCCCTCAAGTGAAAACGATAGATTCACTGCCGGAGGAGCCCTCAAATCTTGCCCAAGATATGAAAAGCAAGTTAGTGTAAGTGCCATGACAGGTCACCTGACTCGACTGTCGTGACTGGCTTGACACGCGTGCGCTACACTCACTCCCGTCCACCTCCCGCCCGTCACTTTCCACACCTGCAGCAGCTGGTGTGGAGTGGCGGCCGGGTGACTGGGGGCGTGAGTGGCAGAGCAGCGTGGAGACCCTCACAGTCTGCTTGGGACATGAGCTTGGGACTGTACCGTACTTTAGAGCAACTACCACTGTCAAACTAACACCACTAACAATCACGAGACGCAGAGCGGCGGATCACACCGCTTGGCTGCGCCTCTACTTCAACTCCCACCCCATCACCTCAACTTCCATCCCCATCACCTCAACCCCCATCCGTCCTCCCTTTGCCCCTCCTTCCATCCGCATCCTGTCACCTTTGACAGGTTTTGTTCCCAACCTGTCCAAAAAGTATTAATGAGTTAACAAGTTTGTTTAGTTAAGTGATGCCCTGTTGCAGTAACAGCCTTAATAATTGTTTGTGATTGATTACCCAGAGTTTTGTAACCCTGCCCGTCCCCCCCCTCCCATTAAGCCTCCCCCCCCATCTCCCTCCCATACATCCCACCCAAAAATGCCGCTTCACACGCGGCTTGACTTCAAATCTCAAGACCGAGCAAGTGGCAACAAACCAAGGAAAATCTTTGAGCAGCGGTAGCTACTAATAATTTAGATTTTGGTTTTTAATGAATCCCCGTTGGTGGTTTTCTTGGTAACCACAGTAACAACGAGTTAATCGGTTTTCTTAACTTTGTTAAAACTTGTGTTGCATGTTTTGTTATTTCTAGTTGAGTTTGTATCAGTGCATGACTTTATTTGACTTTAGTGTGATGGTGGTTGTGACTGCAGGGTTCCCACTTCCAGGACGCCTGCGGGAGCTGCACGCAGGGGTCGCGATCCTCAAATGGCAACCGGGGATGATGATGCAGACCCAAGGCACGGGCACTGACTAATCTAGTAACGGGGAGGAGGGGTGGGGGGAGGGTGGGTGGCAGTGGGCCACCACCTAGGCCCACCACCTACACGCTACACGTCGCTCACCACCTACACCGGCCCATGTACACTATTGACCACACCCCGGCTCAACACTAAAGAGTCGATATCCTTTTAATAGCCAGTATTTTTTTGTTATTTTTTTATTTTTATTTTGTTCAATTTAAGGGCACTTGTGATAGTGAGAGGCACTGGTGGTGTGGGAGAGAGAGGTGACAGTGGTGGAGTAATGCAGGGTGGGAGGTAGTAGGCGAGTATAGGTCAGCAAGAGACTGACTGGTAGTAACAGGTAGGTTGGAGTAGTAGACAAGATAAAGCACTCACGACAGTAGATGACTTGGGCCATATCCAGGGAGATCAACTCCTGAGCGAGAACACTCGTGGTCATGTTGAAGCTAAACTACTCCTGGCTAAGGCTCTTTGTTGTTTTGAATGGTAATACTTGCTGGTAGAGGTACTAACACGTATTAGTCTTGAACTCACACATGTTGCCTAACAAGTAAATTGGTGTGTTGGTAGTGGTAGGAAGGTGGACAAGTTAGTGCCGAGGGTCATTGCCACCATGACCGGCCCTTGACCTGACCCCAACAAGTGCGCTCCAGAAGAGGGAGAGGGGAAGGGTTCGAGATAGTGAGAGAAACGACAAATTAACGGAAAAGGCAAGATCATATAGGAAGGTGAGAATGACCGTTAACATTTCTTAAATAATAGATGAAATGTGAAATGAGGTATTGTGCACAATTTTAAATTAAATTTCAAGATGCTATTAATCTTCAATTTGAAGTGAGATGCCAGCAGAGGCGAGTGGGTTAGTTATGGAGCGGCGTGTAGGTAGTTGTGTAGTCCAAGATACTCTCACGCGTCAGGTGAGAGGTGGTGTTGGGAGAGTGTGGCGTCAAGTGAGAGGTGGTGTTAGGAGAGAGTGGCATCAAGTGAGAGGTGGTGTTAGGAGAGTGTTGCGTCAAGTGAGAGGTGGTGTTGGGAGAGTGTCGTATCAAGTGAGAGGTGGTGTTAGGAGAGTGTCGCGTCAAGTGAGAGGTGGTGTTAGGAGAGGGTGGCGTCAAGTGAGAGGTGGTGTTAGGAGAGTGTGGCGTCAAGTAAGAGGTGGTGTTGGGAGAGTGTGGCGTCAAGTGAGAGGTGGTGGGAAGATGGTGGACTTGACTGGTGGATCTTGAGGGTTGGCAAACATGACTTACTCCCACTTAACCCACTCTATAATATTAGCTCTTTATAGTATTTTAATTTGAAGATTTAGAATAGGCATTTGCATAGCTGATTAGTCAAAGACATATGTGTAATATAAGTAAATGTATTGTAATGAAAGTGAAGTATAGTAATGGAAATGAAGTATAGTAGTTAGCTTGTTAATTTTAGTTGTACATTACTTTACACATGTGGCTTTGCTATAGAATAGGTACTCTAATTACAGATTTAATACTGGTTAATTGTTTTGATTTAATACTCAAGTCAATTTAGCTTTTCAAATGCCGGTTATGACAAAATATTGTTTACCTTCAAGGCTAGAGGACCAGTGCTTGTATATCCGTGGACGATTTTGTTTAGGAGTTAGAAGTGAAGTAGTGCACGAAACAATGACCAGTTGCTTATACAATGGGGAATAGAGCAAGGCTAGTTGGTGATTGGTGGAAGGTTTGTAGTGGTGCGTGGCTTGCACCAAGCATCCCTGCTGGCAGCTCCGACTGGTGGCACTGGGGAGGTTACACCTGCGACTAGTGGCCTTTAGCGGCCTGACGAGCATGACACGTGCACTGGAGCATCTCGAGCCTTCACTGGTAGTCCCTATACTTGTGCAGCTTTCTTGACACTTGACAAGACCATGCTTCTAGGTAGCAAGGTGACAATGTCAGATATAAGGGAGCAGCAGGCTCGAGGCGCACCATGCACAGGCATGGGTGGAGGGATGACTGTACCACGACTACGTCACTTTCGTCATATCATCATAATTACAGCCGCTTCAATTTGAGAATATGCCTTAAATAAGTTTCATCATATTTGCAATACTTTTTAAAAGACTCACCCAGGTTTTCTTTGTATATATAAGCAGGCTGTTTGAGTGTTAATAAAGAGTGGTAGTGTGAATGGGGTGGTGGGTGAGTGCCACGAATTGTGGTTTGATGCTAACTGGGGATGGTGTTCTCCGCAGGTATTCCCCCGGGTCGGGTGATAACCTGCTGGGGAACTCCCTCCTCCCCGGCAGTGCCCTCAACGGTTCCGGTTGGTGCATATTTGTTTATAACCTAGCGCCCGAGACAGAAGAGAACATCCTGTGGCAGCTTTTTGGACCCTTCGGTGCCGTGCAGAACGTGAAGGTTATCCGCGACCTACAGACCAACAAGTGTAAGGGCTTTGGCTTCGTGACCATGACCAACTACGACGAAGCTGTGGTCGCCATCCAGTCTCTGAACGGCTACACGCTTGGCAACCGTGTTCTCCAAGTTTCGTTCAAGACCAATAAGCACAAGAGTTAAGGTGGGCTGCTACTCGACGTCCGGACTGTGGTGGCGGTGCTGCAGCCCGGAGTGCCAGAGCTGTTGTCTCCTGAGGACACCAGCACAGGCGCTGCCCGCCACGTCACTCGTCTCCTCCCGGTGGCGGGTGTGGTCAACACGGCCCCCCCACGACGGCGTGGCCCACACCATGGGGGTCATGTGCTAGTCAGGTCCAGAGGACCCTGGGGTGTCCTACTCCGTAATTGGCAGCAGTAAAAGCTGTAGCCGCAACAGCTATGTCTGTAGCAGCCACAACAGGGGCCACCGGCGGCTGAGGTACACAGCAACCACCTCTATGGCCCCCCTGCTACCCGGACTGGGCCCCCTCCCCCCTCCTCCTCCCCCCCTTCCCCCCCGCCGCACTACATGTGAGGCGCCCTCGCGGGGAGGTCGTCCTGCGCCCGCCCCCCGCCATCCAAATATATGTATATTAGAACCGTACTTACTACAAACAATTTATCAAGTCATATGATCTGATTATCCCAAAGCAGAACTAGTCGGCTAAGTGAGGATTTATCACAAGGTGCTAGTCGCACTAAGGCCAATAGTGGACTCGATTGAGAGCCACTCACCGCTGATATCATTAATACTGTAAGTTGTCAAGTTGTCGAGTCCTCAAAACCTTGTGTGAATGGGTTTGCGCTGCTGGAAGTGGGTGTAGGCAGGCCCGTGACTGCGGGAGGTGTAGGTGTGTGCGCGCATGTACCGTGCCCGCCCCTCGCCACCCTGCCTGCACACACACCTCTCGCGCTCTTATTTATTGATATTTATCTGATATTTAAAGCTAAGTGTATTTTTATTGTCTTTACTATTGTACACTTGAAAGAAAGGAGTGTAATGGAATTATTTTGCCAGTCTGTGGAAAATAGTTAGTATTTTGTTTACCTTGTCAAAGGAAGATAGTTTAGTATTTTGTGTTTATTACCTTGTCAATAATGAGCAGCAATAGAATCTCAAGTTTTGTTTTAGGTTGTGTTCTTGCTTGAAGTAAGGAAGCAAGTTTTCTAGTCTTTATTTGAAGTCAATTATGTATCGTAGGTTGATTTTCCTAGGTGTAGTTTCACGTTTTCCGATAATTTCAATGTGTAAAAGGTTAATTTCTTGTCTTTTTATGATTGTTACATTTTCTTTATTTCTGTATACACCAAATGTCATCACTATTTTAGTTCTGAATGGCTGGGAAATAAATTTAGTTTGTTTATTTGAGTTTGCCTTTTTATTTAGTTGACACTTTATTTGGCCCCTTTTAGTTCCTCACTAACATGTTGCACGGCGAAGCTTAACGCACGGATCCTTTAGTTGTTGAGGTGTGTGTTTACAGCACCAACATGTGCTGCTGCCGCCCCAGCCCTCCCCGTCACACCCGCCTCTGTCAAGGTAGAGAGGGGGCGGATCCTTGCTGACACTTGCGGCTGTGAGGAGAGTAGCGGCTCGGTGGCAGCATCCCCATCCTTTGCTGCAACCCATGTCCTTCGCCGTCTCCACCGCCCGCTGCCTGCCGCCCCGCCAGTGGTAGCAACAGGTGGAGAGACGTCTGCAAGGGCGTGGTGGGCACTTGGGCTTATCAACATTGCGTTGAGTTGGTCGTCTTGGTTTGCTTCTTGGGACTTCTGTTTTGGGTTTTTGAGGATAAAACCGCGCAAGTTAAGCACACAAAGTACTGGTGGTCCTCGAGCAGGTGTCACAATAAAGACTACTTAATGATCGACCCTTCTGTACTAATCTGCTGTCAAGGTAAGGATAAGGGAAACTTCCATGCAAACCTAAAGATTATCTTGAGAAAATGTGTCTATTTTTGTACAGAAATTTAGATAAAGAACCCTAATAACATTCCTGCATCAATCGATATAAGTCAATAATAATAATGATGATGATAATTTATAATTATTATTATTATTATTATTATTATTCCTGCATCAATCGATATAAGTTAAGCATATGTAGATGGCAGTGTTGTGATTCGAGTTCCGAATTTTGCAGTCTGATTTTGAATCTCACCCTTCGCGCACCCTATTTGTAAGGGCGACTTTTCTGAAGCACATCAGATTATTCAACCCTACATTTCACTCAGTGTAAGATGTGTATGTACGGGTGATATTTTTCTACCGAGATTGTAGTCTTCGGAACTCTTCTTTATATACCCGCCGAAGCACCCGTTAAGAACAGACACGGTGGTTCTTCTGTTCATAGAGGGTTTTAACAAGTTTTATCAGTTTTTTATATACAGTACCAAAGGCTAGTTGTCGGCACTTGTCTATAAGAATTATGTCTGTGGGGGCTATAATTATTAGGTGGTTGAAAGCCCTCTTGGGAAGGCCAATAATAATATACATGTACCCAGTTTTAAACATCAGGGAAGTAAGAAAATAAAGTTTAAGCCAAAAAATATCTTAGGGTCTGAAAGGAAAAGGATTGACGTAGATGGGTGCCATTGTTTTGGGTTTCTTGGTTGAAGCTTACAAAGGTTCTGGGATGGTGTAGAAGCTGGTCTGTAGGCTGGACGTGTAGATGGTATGTATTCTGGGGACTGTTGCCTATGAGGTAATTACAGTTGTTGTTAGGACTGTTGAAAAGTAGTTTGTGAAGGTATTTTTATGCTGAGAATATATATGAAAGATTGCTATCACCCCCGTTCATATTATCCCTCTATGAATAAATCAACGAAATAGATTAATATTGATAATGGTACTTCTTGTTGAATAGATTTGATGTTAATGAAGCGCAGGTGAACAGATACATTCCTCTTTCCGTCACAAATATTTGCGTTCTAGTCGACTGCCCCAAAGGTGACTCGCGCGAGGCTAGGCGGCGGTGCCACACGGGATAGGTGGTGGTGGGTAGCGGCAACTATCCCCCCAGCAGTGCCATCCCTCACGGTGATGGTGACGCTAGCCACCACCCCTGCCAACTCCCGCTCACTTGCTCTACTACTTAAAACTCATGGGCCAAATAGTATAAATTCCGGGCAAGGAATATGTCACAAATCTTAATATTAAAAGCCTTTGCTCAGAGAACTGCAGGGATATTTTCAGTAAGCAACCTTTAATGTTACTGAATGTTAAAATATGGCGGTGTTTATGGCTTGTGAGAGAAGATATGGCAGAGGTGGGCGTGAGAGAAGGCCCAAGGCTGGTGTAACCATGCCATGCCGCCCGCAGCACCCGCCCGTCGGCCACGCTGCCTCCCTCAATACATTTTTGCGGGAGTCAGTACCCACAGACTTTGGTTTCAGGATTTATTTATTAAGATGGTAAACACGTGTATTGCATGATAAATCCTATACTCAGTGTAACCAAAGGTGCATTAACAGTTGGATCTCAGAATAATGTTCGTTCAAAGGAAAAGTTGGGCGCAGGTGTAAGTGTTGGATGGTTGATAGTTTACCTGCTCAGGCGGAGTGTTTGGCCATGTGGGGCCACCCCCTCTTGGTTGAGGCACTGGCCTGGGCCAGTAAGGGGTGGCCTTCTGTCCACCACAGGACCGCGCCACAGAGTGAAGGACTTTACGGATGCAAATTCCTTGGTGCCGTCTGCTCCTAGCGGTGTCCCTTCACGGGGGTGGTAATGCTACCGGCCCCGAGTGGTGGCAGCGGATAGGGGTAGGCAGACACTGCCCTAGTAATGCGGGCAGTGCAGCGAGTCGGAGGCGCCGTGCCGCTGCCACATGCAGTGGCAGTGTGACACGGCAGGTGGTGGCGGCGCGACTCCCCGGCCTCGCTCGTTGCCCAACACGTAAAACCCAGTCTGTCAATGTGTTTGTCGATTACGATGCATTCAGTTTGCATTTTACCGCGTATCTAGTATCGTAATTTATAAAATATTATTGTATCTATTTGTCATCTTCTTGTATATTATTCAAGTCTAGTTTGAATATTGTTCATATTATTATTCCTCTTAGAAGGGAGCATGCGGAGTCTCCTACTCGCCACGAGATTGTGTACCCATCTAAATTGGTTACCGGGCTGTGGTGGGGGCGAGGGCGTGTGCGTGGGCGGAACCTGTTGATAGCACAAACCACCCGCGCCCTTGGTCGCCCACGCCAGTTCCCGCCCGCACCATAGGCCCTACAACCACACTCCGCATGTCTCCCAACACTTGGATTTATTGTATATGTAATGTAAACCTTTTCTCCTCTTTGTGTGTTGTAGCCTACTAGGTTTAACGCCACACTCCCACTCCGGCTGACGGGCCCTGCACGCCGCGTCACCCGCAGGCGTCACCAAATCTGCCCACTACGCCCGTCTTGGTGCTTGGTTCACGCCGCCCGCTGCCCACCAGTGCCGTGCTCTCTACCCTGTCTCCCTCGCCTCGCACCCTCCCGTCTTTGCCTTCCTCGTAACGAGCAGTGGCAAAGGCTGGGTGAGTGGGTGGTGAGGGCGCTAGGGGTGGGAGGTCGGCCATGGCGGGGGCGTGTTTACGTGCGTGCGTCCTGGAGGGAAGTTCTCTGGTGCCACGTTGTTTCGCAAGCTCTCACTCAATCATTCCATGTTCTCTGTGTCTGTGTTTGTATTGAGTCTAAACTGCAACTTGTTAACGACTTTGGGGGTCTAATCCGAATACCTCGACAACAAATGATGCAATAATGTCTTTTATCCGACTCTTATTGTAGAGTAGTCTATAAAGATTATAATAAAAGTCATCCAAAGAGAAGTAGTGGTTTCAAATCTAAATTTTTATTATAAAATGCCTTGGGACACCATCTCTGGCACAACTATTTTGTAAGTGTTACAGATGAATTTTTGAGCAAATACCGCTGGGGATGGTGACCCGAGCCTTGGCCGTATGTTTCCACACCCGCCAATTCTTGATTTGCCACGTGAAGTACATAATGATAGTGTCGGGCAGCCGCCAGTAGCGCGCCGCCTGGCACGGGTGTAGGCCGCGCGCGGCCGCTGGGTGCGAGGCCTCGTGCCCTGGTCGCCGCGGTCACCAGCCACCTCACGCAGCCACCTTTACTTTTCTGCTCGTTAAGTCAGGCAGGACTTTGTTGGTGTTAGACTGGCCATTCTAGTTATATATGCAATTGTTTACCAGCCCTGCCGTCACCAGTCCGTTGTGGTGGGGAACACAGGCGGCCTCACCTAGCCTCCCGGCGGCGTCACTGCACCACCTGTTGTTGACCCGTCCTATTCCCACCCACTGGGCATGTCCTGGTGTAGGTAGGAGTGAGGGCGGGCGGCGGCCTACATCGGCCGCTTATCTTGGCTCGGGGGCCTGACTACCACTGGCCCGGGCTGACTCAGTTGCCGCCTGTAGGCGCCACTTTGGTTGTTGTGTTGCCCCCGAGTGGACGGCAGCACCTTGCCGCCCACAACCTGCCCCGCCACATGTCATGGAATGGCCACCTCCTTCTGTACTGTTCTGCTTCTGTAGAGTGCCGCCGCTAGGTGTCTGTGTGTATGGTTTACATTACCTCCGGGCGTCGTACGCGCTGCGCCCCGCCCCGGCACCCACTACCACCACCCACGACCGCGCCGCCCCACACAGGGCCACGCACACGGGCGGGGACAGCAGAGCACCCACACCCGGGTTTTGTCTCCTGACATCTTTAGCACGTAAGACTTTTCTCCTGATAATTATCATTCTTCTTATTTAGAGTAATAATCCGATATACAGGCATATAGTATGAGCGCTTCTGTATAAGTTACCGTAGTATAACTATTAATATTATTATATTTAATGTGTCATTAGTCTATCTGTTTGCTTGTTTAACTTGTCGAGTGTAGAGCCATGGGTTGGATTTTGGTTATTTTGGTCACATGTCGCAAAGGAAATTAAGAGAAAATCCAGATGACATATTTGTAATTTGAGATATGATGTAAGAAATAATTTTAGCAGAGCCTACGAGGACCCCCCGAGACAGCCCGCCCAAGCGGCCACGAAGGTATCATACTGCTGCCCTACGCCCACAACTGGAATGGCCAAACTCTCTCCCATCGACTTTGGTTTGAATACTGTACTGCTCGTATTATCCAAGTACTTAATCATTGGTTTTGTCGTGTATTTGTGTTCCAAGCAGTCTTAGACACTAAACCAAGTTGTAGATGATAAGTTCTTTGCCAGTTCATGTAAGTTCCCCCTTCAATTTTCGCTGGGATCCGGTCTCCGTTTTCTTTGAGTTGTCAGTCGCTCTTGGAGGCGCGCCGACCGGCCGAGCCTCTCCTGTCCCTATGTCTCCTCCACTTCCTCACCCACCCTTTCTTTCTTTTTTACTTCCATCACTTTCTATTTGTCAAATACCTATTAACACACCCCCAACACCCTCCCCCGCCCTTCTCCTGACCCCCCTATCCTAGTCCTCCCCAGGTCCCACCTTCCCCTTTTCCTTCCCTGCAAGGTGCCCCAAACTTTGCTCTGCAGCCCAAAATGCCACCACCACCCGCGTTCTTCTTGCCCTCATGTTTCCTGTCACTCGTAATGAGGCAATTGTGATTTTGGCAAGGACCTGAACAATTAACCAAAAAGTTGAGCAGGGAGCTTTCCACGGCTGTTTATTTATTTACCGATGTTTTAGGCCAGGAGGGCTGGCGCACTGAGGGTGGTGGCTGGCCGGGAGGACCTAGCCATTAACAACCCTCCCATACAGGTGGTCTTAACCAACACGCACTCCGCTTAATACTCATCCTGGCTGCCACATCCTACATTTGTCACAAGTTGGCTAACCAATAAAATCATAAACGCCAAAATTAAGCCTCAAACGGTGCAATAAAACATGTGATATTGGCTTGATGGTAAACCCTCTTTATTTATGTTAGTAAGACGGCCGCTCCGCCCCCACAGCCCGCCCCCAGCTGCGCCACCCCAGCCGGACAAGCCCCTGACCAATTTTTGTACACAGCGATGCAGATCGATCTTGTTGTCGTTTCCAAAGGTAGTTTTGGTTGTATTGCAATATTTGTACTTTTCCATGTTGAAACCTTAAACAATAAATTATTGCAAGACATGTTTATATCTTGTTTTACTAACCGTCTATCCTTCCGCCTCTTCCTTACCTTGATCTGTGTACTAACAGCACCATCACCTTGCCTCCACCATCCCTGGCACATGTACACCTGGCCTCCACCATCCCAGGCACATGTACTCCCTCGCCTCCACCATCCCTGGCACATGTACACCCTCGCCTCCACTATCCCTGGCACATGTACACCCTTGCCTCCACCATCCTGGGCACATGTACACTCTCGCCTTCACCATCCTGGGCACATGTACACCCTCGCCTCCACCATCCTGGGCACATGTACACCCTCGCCTTCACCATCCCTGGCACATGTACTCCCTCGCCTCCACCATCCTGGGCACATGTACACCCTCGCCTCCACCATCCTGGGCACATGTACACCCTCGCCTTCACCATCCCTGGCACATGTACTCCCTCGCCTCCACCATCCTGGGCACATGTACACCCTCGCCTCCACCATCCCTGGCACATGTACTCCCTCGCCTCCACCATCCCTGGCACATGTACACCCTCGCCTCCACCATCCTGGGCACATGTACACCTCGCCTCCACCATCCCTGGCACATGTACACCTCGCCTCCACCATCCCTGGCACATGTACACCCTTGCCTCCACCATCCTGGGCACATGTACACCTCGCCTCTACCATCCTGGGCACATGTACTCCCTCGCCTCCACCATCCCTGGCACATGTAACCCTCGCCTCCAGTATCTTCAGTATATGTATATCGAGCTTCTACACCGTCCCAGAGCCCGTGCTTGGATCCCTGGTATACACTCCCCCCCCCACATACCCACGCACCCACCCACCATACACCCACCCACTCACCATACACCACTCAGTAGACTCTATACATCCCACCCCCCAGCAGACTCCCTACACCCAGAAGACAACATTGCAACACCCCCAGCACGCCCCTTGCACGATATACACGCCATCCCCAGTCATACCCTGCTGCTCACACCTCCACCCACACTGCCCAGTGCACACCGAGCCCCCACAGCCTGGGTGTGCACATGTTCCATGGGGCCCCCACAGGGTACCTGGCCACAGGGGGGGGGCCCCCACAGGGTACCTGGCCACAGGGGGGGGGGCCCCCCATTATATGTGCGTTCACACGTGTAGGTCTTAGTCAAACTTTACGTTTTGCGAAGTAGTTATATACACTTTTTTGTATATACGAGACTTGACAAACAAAATTATCGTAAAAATAAGTTAATTTAGACTCTAGAAATTTAGACTTTAGAAATTATTTTGATCAGATTGTGTCTTATATGTTAAACTAAGCTCACGATAACTTTAACATTTTGGCTCACTTTTAACGAAAGTAATGTTATACGTTTGCGAAGACTGTACTTTACTATTATGAGTAGTGTGTTTGTGATAAGGCACTTTGTTTAGTATAGGTTAACATGCCATGGTTGGTTGGAGCGAGTTAGTGCACTTGGGTTAGGCTTGACATCACTCAGGCCACACTTCCTTCCCCCACACTTCCTTCCCCACCCACTTCCTTCTCCACCCACTTGCCTTTTCCTTTTCCTTCCCTTCCTCCCTCCCTCCCTGCAACATCTCAGGCAGTGGTTCTCATTCTACGTTCTCTCCACTGAGTTACTCTCCGCCATTTATATTATGTTACAAATGTTCCAATGAATTCGTTGCTAACAGATTTTAATGTTGTTTTATCTGCTTTGCAAACTTTATTTGACTCATTTTATTATATATAATTTCAGATTATTCTAACCAAAGTACGTAAATGAGATGATTTGTGGCAATGGATAAAATACCGTAATGGGACCGAAAATTTTAATATAAGTAATGTAACCAAGAGTTGATTCTGGAAGATTTTAAAATTCAGATTTTCCAGGACTCGTTGATATGTATCGTGGAGGCAGTGGCTTGAAGCCTTTATGCTGTGGGTAAAGTTGTGTATTAAACGCTTATATACTTAAGGTGTTAAGAGGCTTGACGTGACGTTGAAGACCTCTGGTGTATGATCACAGCCGTAGTCCCTTCCCTACTCGTAGGGCGGGAGGACGTACTTCATCAAAACATTCCTATAAATGTCATTTATATTGGAAAATATTTTATGAATAGGACACATTTACATTAAGATACTTTTGATTTCAAATTGCATTTGGGAAAACTTATTTAAAAGCATAAGTGATGTTAAACCGTGTGAAATGTTTCAAGTTGAACAGGTTGCATGAACTTGGTGAGGCGGAGCCAGGAGGGTGTAGGTGTAGCAGCAGCGGTGTTATTATCATCCAACTCCACCTTCACCACGACAACCACCACCTGCAGTGTTCTTAACCATTTCCATGAGTTAAGTGGACACAATGTCCTCTTTCAAGGCAGTATTAGTAGTAGTAGTAGTAGTAGTGTGAGCTTGCAACAGGGCATTTTACCTTGATCATCTCGTTTGGTGCGTTCACTCATCTTGTGCAACATAGTACCAACAGCCCTTGGACGCTACGGATGAAACTGCTCTGTTGCAAGCCCATAGTACTAACAAATATTTTCAAAATATGGCCTAAATTCTGTGATGTAAGTACCCAAAATTATCAAATAGAATCTCATGTACAAGTTGTTGGAAAAAACAAATTGTGGTCTTTATGGATTCAGTATTTTCTTAAGAGCCCAGTGGTAGACTTGGGGGTCTTGTACTGGGAGTATAAAAGTCTCAGGGACCTGTGCGTGGACATCACACAGGATGGGATATACAGAAAGTTTTGAAAGGCAGTTTTAATAAAATGTTAAACATAATTGCGAGAAGATTTTCACTTCCTTCCCTTATATACACGGAGTTTAATACAGGTTTATCCCTCCCCCCCCTCGCCAAATTCACTTCTCGCTGTGACTCATGTTTACCATAATTTGGTAGGACCTTATCTGCGGCCACAAAGTATTGGCTAGAACTGAGAATATAATTATGATAATATTACCGAGTAAATCAAGGGTTTAGATAAAAAAAAGCTGGAGAGTCTTCTTGCTCTAAATTTTCAAAGTAAGCTGAATATTTTTAATAAATTATACCTAAATTACTTCAATTTTATTGTTTAAAATTTCATCAGGTCTGTGGTTCCCAAGAAAATCTGTTATGATTATGCAAACAAGGTAATTTAAACTAAATTACTGAAACAGTATTTAATAGGAAACAAGCGACCAAAGTATTCGCAATGTACGATTTTGTTTGTTTGAAATGTTGAGAGACTGTGTGTGTGTTGCAGACCCTAGTGTTCCGCCAGTGGATGTTGAGAGACTGTGTGTGTGTTGCAGAGCCTAGTGTTCCGCCAGTGTAGTGGATGACCTGGGGCCAGATTCACGAAGTTAGGCAAGTATTTACGAACGTGTACATCAATCTTCAGTCTTTGATGGCTTCCCCTCCCTTTCCGGCCTGTTCTCGTCGTGAGGGGGCTTGGTGGGCGGCATTCGGAGTGTGATGCTCCATGGGACAGTCCTCTGTCCTTTTGTAGCCTTGTGCTCCTGCTGCTGTCTTCACCAATTTTGCAGGATGTCTTTTCCTTTTCCTAATGTTTCATTTTCTCCCCCCCCCCCCCCTCTTCTCCTTTCTAATTATCATTTCCCGCCGACCTTTTGTCAGTCTTGATTCTTCTTTTGGACATCTTCTGTTTTGACGCCCAGGTGTTTGGGGAGGCATACTCTAACCCGTAGAATTCTGGTACCCAACGTCACGAGCGAGGGGACGCTTTTATTGTCAATCCTCCTTTCGTCACTGAACCTGATCTCGATGGACTGACGGTTCTTAAGGTGGCGATTGTGGGGAATATACTCATGACACACCCCTGGGAAGGGCCCTGACAAGACCTGTCTCTTGTTGGGTGTACTATCCTCTAATTGTGGCTCTGTGATGGGTACGGGGGCACATTCGTGAATGAAAGTATTACCTCTCGTTTTTATGTCGCTGAATACCGTTCCTCTTGTGACTTCTCAGGCTCGTGGAGTGGGCGACCAACAATCGGATTGTGTTGGAAGACCAAGGCTCTATAGCCCCCGCTACATTGGGCCCAGACCTAGCTCCCCCTTTAACCCTCCTGACTATTCCCCTCAGCTCCCCTCTCTCCTCTGTGGTTGGATCGAGCCCCAAGCCCCCAGTGGTGACCACCTAGTCTCCTGGCACGGCTAAGTCTCTCCTTGTGATTACTGCATTTTTTTTAACCCCTAACACACTGGGGGTTCTCAACGCCGTCCCCGCCACGGGCCACAGCCACACTCGGGCCACAGCCGCACTCGCACGATCCCTTCCCATTCTAATACACACTATGGCTTGTTTGGTTCTGCTTTGTGGGTTAAATACTTTGATCTCCACCATGTGGATTCTACACCTGATGATTTCTCCCTCCATAAACACCTTGTTGATTCGGTAAATGCCTCTGTTACTTTTAACCCCACCTGTTTCGGAACACATGTCATCGCTGCTGCTCCACAGGATGCAGCTACCCCACTTAGCCGCACTGGTGTCAAGTGCTCCGTTCAGGAGTACATTCCCTCTCCTAGACTGTAATAAGTGCTGGAAGTTCGGGCACGGTGCCCTCAAATGCAAAAGTCTTGTGTGTCTATGCCCCATGTGTGGGGACGATGGCCACTCTGACATATCTCTTCTCCCCAGGCTCACTGCCTCAATTGCGGCGAGGCCCACCCTACCTTCTCCCGCACGTGTATACACTACAAGCTTGAGGAAGCCATCCTCAACTTGAAACACCGGGATCGTTTGACTTTTCCTGAAGCAAGACGCCAAGTCTGCTGTCTCCACCCTTTCACTGGCGTATCTTATGCTCGCGTGTTGCAATATACCTCTCCTCGTCCTTCCCACTTTCCTCGGTCACACAACCGTTTCCAGGCCTTGGACCCGGACATGCCCACTGCCTCCTCCCCTGTTCCTTTACGTTCTGTCACGATTGGTCCTCCCCCTAGTTCTCCATCTGGAGTTTCCCCCCCCTTCCTACCTAGTCCACCATGTCTCCTGTGTCTTCTTTCCCATCTCCCCCCCAATCCTTCTTCTCAACCCTCCTCTCAGTCTCTTGGCCCTCCATGCCGCCTGTCTGTCCAGGCTGTTGTCCATCATCCTCCCAGCAATCTTCATGTTGTTCATTCCCGTTCTTCTCCTGTTGAGAGTGTTGAGTCTGTTGCCCAGTACGTTGTTGCTGGAGCACCTGTCTCTTTGAGTCAGAAACGTACGCCTGACTCCTCTCCTTTCTTCTCCCCAGCAGGTAAGAAGGCATCGCTTTCTTCCTCATCCCCCACCTTTGACTCTTATCACTACGTCCCCTCCCATTTTGGTGGTGGGGGCTCCCTGTCCCAGCTATGGAGGTTTCTTTAACCTGTGATTCCCTTTCAGTTGCTGCCCTTGCTGAGGTGCGCTCCCTGGTTTCTGCCATCCCTTCTCTCTCTCTCTGAACTTCAGTCTGCCCTGACTCTCTGCGGTTCTACAGTAGCGAGCTCTGATGACATTCATTACGAGATGCTTCACCATCTCCCTCCATGCACGTCTCAGTACTTATTGAATCTGTATAACCAGGTTAGGGAGTCATCAGTCCCTGAGGACTGGCTTGATGCTGTTGTACTCCCTATTCGGAAACCGGGGTTTCTCGGGACATCCCCCTAAGGACTTCTGCCCTGTTGCCCTCACGAGTTGTCTGCAAACACTTTGAGCGTATGGTCAATGATCGTCTGATGTGGTTCTTGGAACACCATCACCACCTCTTCCCTTCTCAATTTAGTTTTCGCAAGTACCGCAGCACGACTGATGTCCTGGTGAACTTGGAGGTCTATATTCGTACTGCTTTTGAAACCCTCCATCGTTGCTGTCTTTTTTGACCTAGAAAAGGCTTACGACACCACCTGGAGATACCATATTCTGTCCCAACTTCGTTCTTTTGGCCTTCGTGGTACTCTCCCTCTCTTCCTCCATTCCAGTAGGGGCACGAGGGAGAAAGAGGTCTTTACGTCAATGTTGTAGAATGTTGGATGAAGTAGAACTCTCATGTTGAAATGTGGGAGCACAGCTTAGGACGACACCCTTTCCTGCACCAGCAGCGCTTTGCCTTCCTCGTTGTCCTGGAAGGTGAATTCCCTGGTTCCTGGGCTCAAACTTAATTAAACAGAAGGCATATGGTAAACGAACTGATATATGAAAACTCTGGCTTGGAAGGTGGGCAGCTCTGGCTGTAATGGGAGATCATGCTCCGGATTCGTTGGCCCTAGACCTGACTTAGTCTTTGCTTCACCCTTCTGATCCTCTCCATTCCCAAGGAATTCCTTGACACAGTCGACCCCCGAAGTCCCCAGCGGTGACTACCTTGTCACCGGGAGGGACTCCATCTTTGGTAGCTACAGCTGAGCCACTCCTTTCTGGTGAACCGAGACTATCCTCACACTCAAACGCATGCTTTGCCCTCATATTTTTCCTCAGCCACTGCTGTGTACAAACATCTCTTTGGCCCTGCTCTGTCGATGAAATATAACCTCGTGATTACCTTACCCATCCAGATTTACTCCTAGGTAAACCTCTGTTGACTGTGGTTACACACGTTACTTTTAATACCATATTGACTGACTTGTCCTCCCGCCCCATGTTGCGACTCTAAACAGGGAAGTAAACGATTACCAAGATAACATTAAGTACATCCTCGAAGCACAAGGTTATCCTATCCTCCAGGTTGGTTTGTTCACTCGACCTCTTGTGGTCATGGTCGTTAATCCCTTAGTTGTTAAGGTCACCTTTGATAGTCCAAACCTCTTTACTTTGGTAATTCTTGCTGGTGCCGGATGCACCATCCTGGAATATATCCTCTCCACGCCTCTGCAATAGGTGCTGTATGGGGCATAGAATCTAGAAGTGTAGTAGCAGTGTGTCCATTTGCCAATGTGTGATGATACCGACTGCCCTATGTCAGATTTTTTTTATCCATGTTCACTACATCAATTACATTATCAACATGGTATCTTTTCCCGAGGCTAGACCACAGGTCTGACGTCTTTCCTCTTTTTCTGACGTGACTTACACTCGAACATTACATCGCACTCCTCTACACTACCCCTCTTTCGTTCCTCGGTTCCACAACCATTTCCAAGCCTTTAAACCCCGCTACGTCCACCAGCACAATTTCTCTTCCTCTTGTGTGATATGAAGCCGAGGGCATTCCTCTGGTTTCTCCGGTCATGTTTTCCTCCCATCCTCAGCTTTCCTCTGTATTTACATTGCTTCTCCACCACCCCGCTCTTCTATATCTGCTGACAGTCCCATTGTCTCACGGTTCCATCATCTTTGTCAGCCCTCCACTCTGTCTTCTGGCCCTCCTTGGACTAGGACCGACCGCGCCGATACCCCTCCTCCTCTTGCCGACTCACGGTCTCACTCCCTACCCGAGACTATGGAGTCTACCACACAGTAAGTACCTTAACACAACAGTTTTCACCACTTTGTACGTCTCCAAGAGCGTTGATGGACACTCGTCCAGGTCACTTCTGCAGTTATATCTTTCTTCCCTTCAGTTTTTTCCGGTATCCCCAAACTATTCTCTTGATTAAGAACGATGTTACCTTTGCCTCCTTTCTTTTTCAGCCGAAAATTCATTGACTTCCATAGCTTTGTCCACATATTGCAATTTCTCTTCTCGACCTTAAACATATCTTAGAGTTATTACCGAAGCCTCTGTTGTTTTTTAGTGATTTTTAGTCGGCGTGCTGACTAAAAATATCTTTTCAGCGTGCCCTTTTTTTTCTATCTGCCCTCTCTCTCTCCCTTGGTAACGAATTTGACAAGGCAGACTGGAATATTTTTCTCCTTTCACACTTTTCTTCCCTCTCAGTGTGATTTACTTTTACTTACTCGATTTTTCACTACACCTTATTAGATGGTAACCAGCAAACACCTAAGTTTTTTTTATTCTGTTCCAGAAGGCGTGTGCGTGACTCCGCAGGGCCATATGTACTGCTAAATGTGAGAGTTGTGATCCTGTCTCAACCATTACTAATGACACCCATCTTTCTCATGTCTGGAAGTAGATCTGCAAGATTGCCGGTGAATTTGTTCCAGTCATAGCTCCTGTCCTTCATCTTGGTGATTCCATTGTTGTTGATCCAGTGTTGGTCGTCAGTGAACTGGCTTTACACTTTTTTGCTCCTGAACTCTTCTTCTTCCTACTTTCCATTCTTGTAAACCACTTATTGAGTCTTGCTCCTTTGATTTTCACTCTCTCCTATAACGACCTCTTCACCCTTACTGAACTCCTTAAGCCTCTGAAATTCTACAGCAGCGGTGAAGACTGTATTCATTGTTAGATACTATCATCTCCTGTCTGCCTTTCAGTATTTGCTGCATATCTATAACTATATTTTGGAGACATCAATCCCCAAAGACGGGCTTTCTCCATAAGGAAACCTAGTACTCAAGACTTCCCTTAAATATTTTTGCCCCGTTGCCCTGACAAGTTGTCTGCAAACGTCTTGAACGTATAGTTAATGTACGTCTTGTCTAGATTTTAAAATGTCATTAAAAGATTTTCCCTTCTCAATTTGGCTTTCACATGTGATGTAACATGACTGATATCTTGAAGGACTGAGAGATCAACAATTGTTCTACGTTTGAAGGGTATACCTCCATTGTAGCCATTCTTTTTGACCTGAAAAAATCTTATGATACCACATATAGATGCAATATTTTAGCCCAAGTGCATTGTTTTGGCCTATGTAACAATTTACCACTTTTCTTTCAAAGCTTCTGTCGTTGTTCGTATAAATTGAGGCTTGGTACTGCAGTCTCAAGATTTCTCAATAATTTGAAACCGTTCCCCAAGCACTATTTTTCTTGGATAATCTAAATTATCTCTCTTCCTTCCCCATTATTTTCTGAGCCCGCCGATGTCGTAGTGACATCGTCTTCCCTCCAGCACCATCTCCAACTTGTGACGTCATCGGCTACCAATCGTGGCTTCAATTTCTCTCAAACTAAGATTTTTGCTTGATTTTTACTGAGGCATGTCGTTCCTCATCCACCATTGTTACTATGGAAATCCCCTTTTATATAAACCCAATGCTAAATTCTAGGGGCTGATGCCCATATGTCTACGTCGCCCCATGTCTGTCACCTTTGAATTAAGTGTTCTAAGCCTTACCTTCATTATTCTTGTTCCATACTTTTTGGGGGAACTGATAGGCGCACACTTCTCTCTTATGCTACCTCTCCCTCGACCCCTGGTCGTCATAGTCCTCTGCATTATGCTGAGTTGCGCCTCAGCTCCGATGACTTTCGTTCTATATCCTGAGCTTACATGTTAAACCTGAAATTCTGTCTACAGCATCGTCGTGAGCGCTACTACCTTTTCTTCCGAGCACACTTCATGCGACATCCCCACTGTCCATTTGTGCTGTGCATTGACTACTTCCCCTCAGTAGGGCTCTGCTCTCTCTCTCGCCACATTCCTTTCCCTGTCAGGATATTTCTTGGTACACCTTTGCAATACTTAAACTCTTTTTCGTTCCTTACCCCATTTGTACTTTTCCCCCCATTCTCGAAAAAGGGATTTCTTATTAGGATGTGTACAGAGTCTTTATTCCGCAATCTGTGGCCGTTGGTCTGGCATTACATATAACAAACTGCTGCATTCTTATGGGTGATATGTCCCTTAGCCTTCCTTCAGTTACCATATTTAACAGTGGGAAACAGCTCTGGCTAGGTTGTGTATCGACCACACTCGCTTCACTCGATACTTAATGGAACAACATACTGTTCCTTACTGTCGCAAATACATTGCCCTTCTTAGGCGTGCATCTCCTTTTACACTCTCCTGATTTTCTGGATCATTGTACATCTTGCTTTCCTCGTGTTCCTGTGGATCTCTTCTCCCTAGATTGAATCCTCTGTGAATCAGATACCTTTGATGCTTCCCCTGTGTTTGGTTCTTAAGTTAGTAACATGAGTTATATTTGACGTCTTTTAAATATCCCTCGACACAAACGGGTCGAACAAACTACAGAGTCCTCCTGGCTTGTCACCTTTTGCTAATTACTTCATCATATTACCTTCATTCCTAGTCACTTTGCAGTAATATTACTTTCATACAGAGCCGCGACTCCACCTGTTGTATGGGAAGCGCTGTCCAGTTCATCATTTTCATATTTTTTTCTCCATTCCAATTTACCTTTTCATTTATATTTTAAATGCTTGGAAATTCTTATTTTTGATGTTAAACATTTCGTTCAGTGTTGCTATAAAAGGCACAGGATACCTCCA
Organism: Procambarus clarkii; assembly: GCF_040958095.1. NCBI lineage: Eukaryota > Metazoa > Arthropoda > Malacostraca > Decapoda > Cambaridae > Procambarus > Procambarus clarkii. Next base: position 13,246,572 of record NC_091226.1, on the reverse strand, counting down.
GGCTCCAGTGTCCGTATTCTCGCCCAAATTGTCAGTAATAATTTTGTTCTTAAATATACTAATTTCTACCTTTACTTTTGAGCACTTGTTTTAAATCTCATATTATGCTTGCCCACATTATATGCACAGTTTGTCTCTGGAATTATTCTTATTTTGTTTTCTTTAATTCTTACCTTTCATCCTGGGTACTGTTTTCATTAGTTCCTAATTTCTTGTGCTTTATCTGTTTTTTAAGGTTGTTTCTTCCAGTTTCATGCATTCTTTTTCCAGCCGTAGAGCACATTCCTCATTAGTACTGTTTGTACTTGAGCATTTTATGGTTCCTGGCATAGTTACCATGCAATATATGGTGTCTGCGGGTGATTGCGTGTCAGTGCATACTCCACATATTGTCGATTTTGCATCAATTATTTATCACCTGTCATACATTCCAAGATATCCTTATGTATACATTTTTGCCAGTACCGTTCCTGTGTACGCTTTCCATATTTGCCTACATAAATTGGCAGATTTATTTTGTAAGTGCCAATTACAGCTTTCTATTGAAATACAGCCACTAATTCCTACCACCATGATGCATTGCTGTTCTATTTTTGTAACTTGACTCGCCTATTTGTACTAATAGTTCCTAGATTATTTCATTACCTTATTTCCTACACTATATTTACACTGCATACTCCATCGTAACATTTAGAATATATTAGTTTTGAACTTGTAAATAATTGCCTCAACCTTCGACACCTTTGTTCAGCAGCTGATCTTGACCTTCGCATCACTCCATGTTACTTTGCCTGTGCTCATGTGTTGCCTCATTCATCTCGACACATCCTCCAGCATCCCCCGTCTCTCTCTCCTCAACACCTTTACCCCCTCTCTCATCTGCACACCTTGACCATCCCTCTCAAGACGCCAGCAATCATCACTCCAGATCACCACTGTTTCCGACCTTTACTACCAGCAACTCTCAATACTGTGTAAACTGTTGCCCAGCGTATACTCCTCCATAATCTGGAAATTAAATAACTGTTGCTTGCTGCACTATAATTTTGCTTCGCTCCTTGATTATTGTTATTTCTCTCTATAATTTAAAGTGACCGTTCTGTTTTAACTTTGTCACGTTAAAAGTATATTTTAATCCTTACTTAACCGCACATTTCATTCCGACATTGAATTCCCTCCAACTATATAATTATATATATATATATATATATATATATATATATATATATATATATATATATATATATATGCTATGCCTGCTATGCAAGGCCCGATTTGCCTTATAAGCCAAGTTTTCCTGAATTAATATAATTTATCTAATTTTTTTCTTATGGAATGATAAAGCTACCCATTTCATTATGTATGACGTCAATTTTTTTTTATTGGAGTTAAAATTAACGTAGATATATGACCGAACCTAACCAACCCTACCTAACCTAACCTATCTTTATAGGTTAGGTTAGGTTAGGTAGCCGGAGAAGTTAGGTTAGGTAGTCGAAAAACAATTAATTTATGAAAACTTGGCTTATTAGGCAAATTCGGCCTTGCATAGTAGGCTGAGAAGTGCGTTCTGGCTACTAGGTACGACATATATATATATATTATATATCATATTATATACATATATATATTATATATATAATATATTATATATATCATATATATTATGTACATATATATATATTATATAATATATATATAATATATATATATATATATATATATATATATATATATATATATATATATATATATATATATATTATAATAAACACACTATTCTCGTGAATCCAGTTGTGGTCAGTCTTCTGTTCAGTATCTTGTCTATCAAAGTTTTTGGGCCGGTACTGAGCTTGATCTCCCTGAGAGCTTCTTCACTATCCTCTTTCAAATTTGACGAGGTGAGGGACGAGGGTGTCAGTTGGGAAGTTTCTTAGTGGTGAGAACCTCTGACGAGCCCCAGGTGTGACCTCCGTGGGTGATCTTCCCTTGTACTCATGCCTTCAACACATACGATGTGTATAAAACATTTTGGATGTAAAAAAATCTAATTTAGAGCTTGTCTCAGCACAGAACTGTGACCTCCGTCGCTGTGTACATTCCTTAGCCTTAAGATAAGTCTGACGAACCTCAACTCATCAACCAACTTCAGCAAAAATCTCAATTATTTTTGTTTTTCGTATACATTTGTTAAATTTATATGTTTTATTTGTGTGTGTTTCATTTTTGTTTTCAGACAGCAGAACAGTCCCATATTACGTTTCAAACATGAGTTAGCTAGAATTGTTAAGTTTCAGTAATTTATATATTTTGTTGACCAGACCACACACTAGAAATTGAAGGGACGACGACGTTTCGGTCCGTCCTGGACCATTCTCAAGTCGATTGTGTCACAATCAAGTCACAATCGACTTGAGAATGGTCCAGGACGGACCGAAACGTCGTCGTCCCTTCAATTTCTAGTGTGTGGTCTGGTCAACATACTTCAGCCACGTTATTGTGACTCATCGTCTGTATATATTTTGTATCTTTTTTGTTGAACATTTCACTGGTCGATTGTGAGCAGTGCTCTAAGGCTGGCCTCCCAGTCACGTCGTTCTCACACCATTCCCATTCCTCTCTTTCTACACTTTTTCTATTCTTTATTTCCATTTGTTTATATATTTGAACCATTATTTGTTTCTCGTCTTTCCCCTTGTATATTCTTTGTTAAAATTGTCTAATTTTGACTCTTGTTTCAATTAAACTTTTCTCTATCCTCTTCTTTCATATTCCGGTTAAGTTGTGTATACACACGCGAGGTGGGAGGATATACACGTGAGAGGATATATACACATGGAAGGTGTCCAAATAGCAACATGGTCATCTTTATACATACATTTCTCCATCCTCCCTCCCTACCCCCTTATATTTTAGTTTAAACATTTTCTTCACGATTATTTATGTCCCTTTTTTTTCTCTCTTTGGAAAGAGAGAATTACCTTGAAGGATGGAGATGTGGCGTGTCAGGCGCGTGGCGTCCCAAGCCACAGCTGGCGGCAGCGACGACATCCAACACTTGCTATTCTGCTCAGGAACTCACCTACCCCCTGCCTCTAGCAGCTCTCCTACCCTTTAAGGAAAATTGACTCCTAGATATCTACACTTCATCCCCTTAACGATAATTCAACTCTTAAATAACTGCATATTGGGCCATCTAGATAACTCCGTCTCAATCCCTCGACTCCCAGGTTAACGCTGACCCCCTAATGACTACTACTTGAACACTTTAATAACCTCCTAACTCCTAGAGCTGTACTGAAGCCCATGGTAACTATGGTACAATCCCTTAATGACTGTATCTCGTCTCATGATCTACTGAGTTCATTGATAACTATGACGACTCTGATATCAATAATTCAGCCCTCTGATAACTATTGCTTAACCCTTTTAACACGGTAAACTCTTGGTAGGTGATTCAGCTTTTAAATAAAAATGCGCAAGCTACAACATTGCTGAAGTAATCCTGAACATAGCTTCTCTTTCTTTTGAATGACTTATTCAGTTTTTCATACAAACACAAGAGTTTCGCATTTGACTACACAAAAGGTTAAGCAAGAGTTACTCTCCAACAATATTGTCGAACAACCCAAGTAAAATAATGAAATGCTAAAGCGTTACCTACATGACCCTTGCATACCAGCAAGGAATGTTTACTGCCGTGACCAATAGGCTGCAGCAACCTACTCTGCACTAAAGGTGATATGTTTGAGTTCTTGTAACCCTACATACAATTCACTGTTAATTTCCACTGTTAAATTAATGACTCGTGCTTCTAGCATGGCTTAATTACACACACAAAATAAATATAAAGGTAGATGTTAGTTAATTTTAGTAGGCTAATATTGGCTAATTTTTTTTCCAATTTTGTTTAGAATTGTATTGTAGGATAAAGTCTTGTGCAGTTTATAAAGTTTTTACTGTCACTCGTAATGGATATTATGGCACTGACTTCAATGGCTTTGTTTGTGCCTACATAATTAGTATTTCCTCTCATATGTTTATTTCTTTATTAATTTAGTTAGCTCCTCCTGTCCATAAGAACCAGACTCAACACTGTACTATTTAGTTCTTGCTGGAAGATTCATTTAATTCGGGTAGCACAATATATTTCAAAATTATTAAAATATTGTTCATAACGCTTTTCAAAATTATTAAAATATTGTTCATAATGCTTTTCAAAATTATTAAAATATTGTTCATAATGCTTTTCAAAATTATTAAAATATTGTTCATAATGCTTTTCAAAATTATTAAAATATTGTTCATAATGCTTTTCAAAATTATTAAAATATTGTTCATAATGCTTTTCAGAATTATTAAAATATTGTTCATAATGCTTTTCAAATTTATTAAAATATTGTTCATATTGCTTTTCAAAATTATTTTTATCTATGGCAGCATAGTTTTTATGTCTATGCACAATATACGCGATTGTTTTAAGACATGTTGAGCCTGGGTTACTTTCCTCTTGGTAGTGTGTTTCTATATTCCTGCCTGCACTTTTCTCAATGATGAAAATGAACGTTGACAAATCATGTAACCCTAAAGATATAAATCCAGAATAACAGTCAATTTTTGAGTCTTTCATTGCACACTTATGAAAGCATGTGGATTTTTTTGGATGTGAATACATAGCAAGATTTGACTAATAACGTTTCTTTCTTCAGGTAGAAGATACAGATATTCAGGTACCTCACGTGCAAGCTTATAATGAGGGCATCATATTGGTTCATATGTACTCTCCTTAATAAAATGTACATTAAATTTTGCGAGTTCAAATATTCCCTCTTAAGAGTGAACATAAATGACATTGGTATTCTGCTTTTCTCTATAACAATGAACATGTAAATGAAGGTAGAGTACCAGGACCTCCTGGGAGCCAGACACCAGCAGCAGTACTCACGGTGGTGCAGAGTCATCCCCTGACTTATGGACTTTACATGAAGCTTTAATAAACTATATACAGTTGCATTTCTTTCCTTACCCATTTGTGTTGCTACATGTACTGACAGCGGCTGGTAGACAAAGGCGCCAAGAACTGTGGTAGACACCACAGTTCTTGGCGATATTTCGAACATGTCGAGAAAATATATCAAAACACTGCTAATTCAACAAATCCACAAGGTCCGTGATGAGGGTTCGAACCTACGGCCCGTGTGGATTTGTTAATTTGATGCATCACGCTATTGTGATTTGTGTGTGTAACTGCTAATTCATTTCACAAACACGCTGGAGCAGGCAATCGCATCAAACTTAGTTCTAACAACTTGAGTGGAACACAAGAAATTTCATGGTATCAACTCTAATAGCATCTATACAATTTCCACTCGGTACTCATTGAACCTTCCGGTATATATTTTCCAAAAGAAAAGTCATACAAGTAATGAATACTTCGCTCTGGCGGATGTGAACAAAGTTTCCACCAAGGAAATGCGATCTTCAGCACAAGAGTCCGCCTTATGTGTTGCTGTTTACCTGTCCAGTGTATTATTTTCTTCTCATTCCTAATTAAAACGTGACTTTCAAGACATATTTATTTGCCCAACTATATACTTAACTAGATGGTAGTACCCGGCATTTCCTGGGTCTCGCTCCCCATCCCTTCTCTTTCCTTCTCCCTTTCTCCTCTCCTCTTCCCCTGCCTCCAGCTCTCCTCTCTTCTCCCTATCCACCCTTCTCTACCCCTCGCCCCCCGACTTTTATTTTATCTGTCTGAAATTGTAGCCCGAATTATTTCACGTAATTAGTTTTTGAGTAAATCATAAACATGTGCGGGTAAGCGGCGTGAGTAAGTATACACATAACATCGGACAACAAATCCCCGATTTTGAGACCATAAAAATAAAGGGGGGTTGCTTAGATGCTGATTTGTTTAAAGGTTGGCACTTGGGCCGACCCCGACTGGCTAAGATACTCATATCCCCCCATGTTTCATGTTTGAAAGGGTGAGGCTCTAAACGTCTGGCCTATTTTAGATGGTCATTCTATTTTATGTATATGGATGGATATATCAGAGGTAAAATTAAATGCCAGTTACTGACAACTTTAGATGAATCTATCTTGTACCTAATTATTGAATATTATTTACCTCTAAAAGAAATCATATTTGAATTTAGAATCACTAGTTTGCAAATTCAATCCGATTTAACCAAATAATTTCGTTTGCTAGTATATATTATGTATAGAAACACATTACTTCAAGTAATTCAGCCAAATAAACCTGAAAGGCGCATCAATGTATGTGAAGATTTATTTGTAAACTTACTTAAACGTAAGGTTCCGTCTAGCATAATTTATCATCAACCAACAAGAAAGTAACAGCGTGTTGTTGACTCCAAGATGACGTCATCAATGGGTGGAATTTCGGCATAACTCTAAAAGGCAGAATTGTTCGTTACAAAGCTCCACAAAGTTGCAAAACTCTGATACTCTTACAGTAAATAAAACTGCAGGAAGCCTACTGATCCGTGTGCGGTAACTCCTATATATCCTCATGCAGTAATGTATTCCATTTGTATAATTTAATGTTTACACTGGAAAAACATACAATTTGCCGATCAGGTAACAAGCCTTGAAGACAAACACGCAATTATACTGTTCACTCTTCCTTGTGATTGGTTGCTCCGGGTTGGATGTAAATACAGTTTCGGCCAATGAAATGTTAGCGCGGGAAAACCACCTTGAGCACCACAACTTCGTTGGCTGGTGTTGACAACCTTCTCCCTTCCCATAGAGGCTCTGGGGACTGCCTACTAGTTCCAACACTCAAGGTATGGTACTCTAAGTGTTGCTAGATAGTATACAAACAGACGAAGAGTCACAATAACGTGGCTGAAGTATGTTGACTAGACTACACACTAGAAAGTGAAGGGATGACGTTTCGGTCCGCCCTGGACCATTCTCAAGTCGATTGACCTGAGAATGGTCCAGGACGGACCGAAACGTCGTCGTCCCTTCACTTTCTAGTGTGTGTTCTGGTCAGCATAGTATATAAACAAATTGTGCCATAATTTAGACCATAAATTAGATGGTTATACTGGCAAAATTCTCCTTGCAAATGAGTGATATGTATTGCAGTCTGATGACGGGCGCCCTGTGTCGCAAAACATGTTCATATGTTGATGAAACTCAAGACGCCGCTGATTTTGGTGCCGTGAGATGTACCCCGCGTCTCATTACACATACACTTACAAGTTTACTTTAGTCCTGGATTAAAGTATTCACGCAGGTTAGTAGGCTAGTGTCAAGTATCCATAGGTAGACTTCTACAGCTTTTGTTACGTGAAGGTCCTCAAGCTGTTGGTGCTTTACCTCGTCTGTTGTAACTTTAGTGTTGCTCAGTCTCTCCAATTTTGTTAGAGGTACATTCAGGTAGCAATAATATTTTGTATACTATCCTTCTAATCCTGAATGCAATTAAATATTTTTTAATGTCATGACAGTAAATATAGCTACGAAAATACGGGTCCCTCTCGTCAGGCTAATTGGACGAGTTATTCTTTAACAAATTGTTCGCATTCTGGCCTTAGTGAAAGCTTGTACAACAACAAACACAATATCAGCTTACATTATGTGTTGTGGCACATGTGGTGAACTGTTGTAATAATTGTTATAACTCCAAATGTTTTGACAACAGTGGTAGTAACAATAAAATAATAAAAATAAAATAATAAATATAAATAAATAGTAATAAAATATCACTACCGATTTGCTTTGTTTATCAAGTTAAAATTGAGATATGAATATAATGGTAACTAACTTAAGGTATAATTTCTTTAATAGAAGCGTACTGTATAATAGTTAAAAAAATAAAGTTTTGCATCAGAATATTCAAGGGTTAGCTGGATCAAGATTTAAACAAAATATTACTGTAACTTGTGATGTAACATAAATAGGAATATAATTATTTTCTTATCAATTCCTTGATAATATCAAGTATCCAGTTAGGGGGTATGTTTGTTCTGCCTGCTTTTATTTTAGTCAACCGATCAGTACACTGTGGATTGTGGATTTGTTCAACCGATCAGTATTCAAGATGTATATTCTTACAATCATTTGTTATTTCGAGGAAGACAGTGAGTGACCAGTGATTAGAGAATTTCAGAAAATAGTGCTAATGATTGTTCAATTTTAAGCACGTTTATTAAGAATAAAATACATCTCAAAGGGATAGAGTAGCTTAGGCTATTTCTACCCTCTACTTCAAGTCCCTCAAGGGGCGTACAAATCAATTGATTACAAATTTACAAATCTTAATGCTGGTAGCTAGTAGTTTAACTATTTACGCAAATACAGAAAGTGGACAAGGTTATGCGTCAGATCGCAAAGTGTTTCATGTATTTTGCAACCCATCTTTCTATGCTGGCCTGAGGCCAGGCTCCTTAAAGCTGCAGCCTCTTCCCAAAACGCATACGGATTATATATTAAAATAGGTCGACTCGTATATAAATTAATATATATTTGAGTTCCATGTATAGTTAGGCGTAGGTTATACTTGCTGTTTAGGTTATGCTGGCAATTATTTGTATTTGTAGCACGTGGGTGAAACATTTACAGCGATTCAATTTGAGCATAGGATGTGAGTGAAGAATTGTTCACTCTTTTCGAATGTAATTACCCAACACAAGTGTGTAAATACCAATTCGAGTGAATTATTACCAAACTATAATAAATGTTAGACATGTGATGAAATCATCAACCATTGTGACTGGAGAAATTATCAGAAAAAGGTTTAAGTGGAATGCCACAAGGTTCCATTCTAGGGGACAAACCTTTTTGTAATATACGTCAACGACAAAGATAAAAGAATAATAATTCATTGTATCGGTGGGTCTGAGGTAGGGAAAAGGCAGCCAGTATATAGGTAAACATGTTGGGCTTATAGCGAGGTAACTAAGGTGGAATTACTGACCTTCACTAGGATGCAACCCTGCAACAAGGTGATCAACTCTAGGGTACCTATTTACAGCTAGGTCAACTGGGACAATAGGTGATAGGTAACATACTCAACCATTTCTATCCCGCTGAGACTCGAACCCGGAACTCTCACTTGTGAGTCAAGAACGAACTTGACTACATTACCGGGACCTAAAATACATCATCTAACTTGCATATAACACAGAATAAGTGGGAAACGAAAACGATATTCAGGCCTTAAAAAGCGATCAACATGAATTCTGCAAATGGTCAGAAGACTGGCAAATGATTTTTAATATTGAAATATGCAAGATCTTACATGTAAGGGGAAACACTACATAATATATGAATTGCATTAACAACACGAGCATACAGCAAATTGGTAAAGAAAAGTACCTAAGAGTCTGGACCCGCAAATCGCTGAAAGCTGTTCAACAAGTAGGAGCCCCTCGGGGCAAAATTTAAAAAAAAATTTAAGTAGGAGCTACGGTTTTATATAAAAAAACAGCTTAATGAACAGCTGATTTCAAGGGGAAAAAAAGTGGTTATTCAGCTGTTCAAATGTTTGGGGAGACTCCGTTTAGATTACTGTATCCAAGAATGGAAACCTCACCTTCAAATTGGCGTAACTACTTTGGAAAAAGTTCGTGGAAGAACGACAAAAAATATTTGCAGAGCCAAGTAAACTTTCATATCAGGAACAATGTTCCTTTGACTAATTTACCCCTCGGCAAAATGGCTGGTGAATATTACACTTTTGACATCGTTCGTCTTGTCTCTTTGGTCTGGTATTGGCGCCTTAAATGATATCTAGGAATTTGTAATTATTCTAAGACAGCCGCTGCTTAATAGTCTGCCAAGCCTGGCGCTTTTTTTTATATAATTACTTGTGCATACTAGGTTTTTTTATATAATTACTTGTGCATACTAGGCTTTTTTATATAATTACCTGTGTATACTAGGCTTTTTTTATATAATTACTTGTGCATACTAGGCTTTTTTATATAATTACTTGTGTATACTAGGCTTTTTTATATAATTACTTGTGTATACTAGGCTTTTTTATATAATTACTTGTGTATACTAGGCTTTTTTATATAATTACCTGTGTATACTAGGCTTTTTTATATAATTACTTGTGTATACTAGGCTTTTTTATATAATTACTTGTGCATACTAGGGAAGGTTGAGGGGCTTAAAGACGAATATTATAACCCAGACACGGCAGTGAGCATCAGCTTCAATAAGCCTCAAAGTAGGATAGAAAGCAGATGATTATACCAGTGGGGTAATAAACCCATGTAATAAGCCTTCAGTTTGGCCGCTGAAGCAGTAAATGTCAAGGCAGTACTTTTCCATTTCAAAATTTAAATGGAAAAAAAATCCTGTGGAATAATGGGGGAACCCTTGACTAGCTTGCTCAGTCAAAGGCCGTTTGGGGTAAAAGTTATGTAAATCATCAAAATCGTAGAAGGATTATATTAATAATATCGAATAATTGCTGGTTGAAATGAAGTTCTACTTGCACTACAAATATTTTAGTTAGCGTGAATGTATGTAGATAAAATGCATTAATTTAATTAAAGCTTTTCCGTAAAATAAGTATGAAAAAACACCCAAGTATTTACAGCATCGTTTACAAATGTGCAAAGCTCCATCTTTTGGCAGAAATTAGCAACTAGTGATGAAGAGTGTTGTCGCCTCTGTAACCCTTTCCACTACCGCCCACAAGAAGGGTATAGGGTGCATAATAAATGAACTAAACTAAACTCCTCTGTAACACAACACACACGAGGTGTCTGGGACTCTTTTGTTTTACGCCTCTTATAATGCTAAATACTCTTCAAGAATTGGTGCCTTCTTGTATAATTATTTACATACCCGTGACAACAGTTAGTTTAGTTCATTTATTATGCACCCCATACCCATCTTGTGGGCGGTAGTGGAAAGGGTTACAGAGGCACATAATGGGCTCAGGGACTGAACCCCACAGTTCATTTAGCTAAGCAAGTTACAATCTTGATGAGCTATTTACAAAATTCAGGAAAAGCCTAACTACTTGATTGATACAACAAGAAGAATCGTACAAGAAGACTTATGAGTTATCTTAAGATTTCGATAGTCGGAGTACCTACCAGTCCAAATGGAATTAAAAACTCTGATAGCAATCTCCCATCAGAGTACTAAAGGAGATCACAGAAGAATGCAACACCGGAGGCATCATTCAGGTAGGAATGATTGGCGTACATCACAGATGCCAGAGTTGGAAACCCAGAGCAAAAGGAATGAATGCCGGCACTGCCCGGCGGCTATCGGCCAGCGAGGTCCGTGGAACACTGCCAGGAACAACAGTGGCACGATACCAAAGACGGTTTTCTTAAAAGCAGCGCCATCAACCGAACGGATTATCAAACGGACCATTAACGCATCAGCGACTGAATCCTGTCTCCTCCATTCTCGCTCTCTCGGACCAGAAGGCTGTTGAGCTGATGAAGCGTCCTCAGGAGCAGCTAAGTCTTGCTTTGATCTTCACCCGGCAGGTCAAAACGGTGCAGGAATTTGAAGCATGTTGTAGAACAGATGTGTATCACATCTTCTGACCAGCACTCACAACAGGGATGGTCACACCGAAGGTCCTATTGCTAACGAAGGTCTATGGGATCAGGAAGCGGGATTAGCAGGAATTGTGTCTGGGGTTTTATTCCTTCCGTTCCCAAAGAAGCATTGCCCGCCTTGGCTAGAATCTACTTTCCATGCTACAGAAAATGGACATAATTGACTTTCCACGTGACAGCAAATGGACAGAATCGACTTTCTATGCGACGGAAAATGGACAGAAACGACTTTCCATGCGACGGAAAATGAACAGAATTGACTTTCAATACGACGGAAAATAGACAGAAACGACTTTCCATGCCATGGAAAATTAACAGAATCGACTTCTATCCAACGGCAACATTAGTTTTCATTTAGTCATTGCTTAAAATCTTTACTGATGAGTTTCTTGTCGAAACAATAAAAGTAAATGATCAAGGCAAGTATTGATCTATCAATACCTACTATGATGGTCACTATTGTCAAGACAGTACTGACTCTTGCAGATCAGTTTCAAGTGTAGATATGATAGAGCCCAATAGGCTCAGGAACCTGTACACCTGTTGATTGACAGTTGAGAGGCGGGACCAAAGAGCCAAAGCTCAACCCCCGCAAGCACAACTAGGTGAGTACAAATAGATGAGTACCCACACACACACACACACACAACAGAACTCTTCTTCCAATTACTTAAAAAAATTGACAAAAATACCCTTCAATTATATGAATTTTCTGAATTACTTAAAACTAATCCGACTCGCATATTTTACATTTGCATATAAAAATGGAATATAAATTGGCTTAAAAATTGAGTAAAAACATTGGTTATGTAAAGTCGTGACATAAGCCGAATGTGAATATCAAGCAAGTCAAAATTCCAACAAATCTGGTTTTCAAAATAAGCCAGAGTCTGCCGCCATGTTTGCTGAGAATTTGTTTTTGCTTTCCAAATAAACTTGTTATGGGAGTATAAATGGAGAAAATATTTGTAGGAAAAATAGTGTTGGCTAATTTTTCTTTACAGTGTGTGTGTAAGTCTGTGTGTGTGTGTGTGTGTGTGTGTGTGTGTGTGTGTGTGTGTGTGTGTGTGTGTGTGCGTGTGTGTGTGTGTGTGTGTGTGTGTGTGTGTGTGTGTGTTCACCTATGTGTACTATGTGCCTGCAGGATGGAGCGCAAGTTCTTGAACTCTGCTTTTCTAGTTGCCGGATGTCTAATGTAATTTATATATTTATTTATATACAAGAAGGTATACTGGGTATGTGAGGATACATAGCAGAGTGTTTACATTCTTGTAGAGCCACTAGTACGCGTAGCGTTTCGGGCAGGTCCCTGGAATACGATCCCTGCCGCGAAGAATCGTTGTTACAACCAAGTACACATTTTACTGTTGAGTTAAACAGAGGCTACAGTTAAGGATTTGCGCCCAGTAAATCCTCCCCGGCCAGGATACGAACCCATGACAAAGCGCTCGCGGAACGCCAGGCGAGTGTCTTACCACTGCACCACGGAGACTGGTAAATCCTCCTTAATCTAACAGATAATTTTAAGTAGGCAAATTCTAGCAAAAGGATCCCAATGACTCGTGAACTATTCCTCTATCATATCTCCTTTTTTAAAATTGTGACTGGAGGTTGCCTCTACCACCTGCCCCTTTAGTTCCTCCCATTTTCCTACTGTTATCCTAAATGATATCGTGGGTTATCCTCCAACTCCTGCCTCTCAGCCTGACCCTTCACCTCGACGTCTCCTGACATCAGCTCTCAAGTTTGCAATTAGTAGATTAGTAATCCCGCAAGTTCTAGTGACTTTTGTTTACCCAACATTGCCAAGGAAGGCCACTTTAATCATAAAGTTGTGGGTATAAAGACCTAACAACTGGCTGGGAGGCAGCGTGGGAGGGAGGCAGGGAAGGAAGAGGAGGGAGAGGTAGTGGGAGGGAAGATGGTGAAGGATAGGGGGAAGAGGAGACGGAAAATGAAGGAGGGGGATTTGATGGGAGGGAGGGAGAGTGTGTGGGATGAAATGGAAGGGTTTTTAATAACTATGTATGTATTAACACGATGTACTGAACGGGGTGAGAATAGCTTGAGTTACCTCATCCATTTGTGTGTATTTTACCTCAATAAACTTATTTCAATTTCAATCTTGGCCCTCCCAGTAGCCCCTTAAGACGACTGCTTCATATCCCCCCAACAACCACTCCATAACAAGCGGAACGACGTCGTAGTTCACGAGTTACATCTCATTAAAATACGTAGTTATGACAGCTAAAAGTTATGTGTACAACATTCAGAATGAACAAATCCACAAGGGCCGTGACGAGGATTCGAACCTGCGTCCGGGAGCATCCCAGACACAGCCTTAATCGAATGAGTTATGTAAAATCCTGGTTTGTGCCTCGGAGAGGCTACGGGATGCAGTAAGTTCAGTAGAACCTCGGTTTCAACTCCTTTTACTCTGTCGTAGCTCAGTCGATTAAGGTAATGTCTGGGATGCTCCCGGACGCAGGTTCGAATCCTCGTCACGGCCCTTGTGGATTTGTTCATTTGATGCAGCACACTATTGTGTTTTCTGTGCGTATCTCAGAATGAGGTCATTGACCAGACCACACACTAAAAGGTGAAGGGACGACGACGTTTCGGTCCGTCCTGGACCATTCTCAAGACAATCGAATGGTCCAGGACGACTGGAGAATGGTCCAGGACGACTGGAGAATGGTCCAGGACGACTGGAGAATGGTCCAGGACGACTGGAGAATGGTCCAGGACGACTGGAGAATGGTCCAGGACGACTTGAGAATGGTCCAGGATGGACCGAAACGTCGTCGTCCCTTCACCTTCTAGTGTGTGGTCTGGTCAACATACTTCAGCCACGTTATTGTGACTCATCGCCTGCACTCAGAATGAGGTCGTTTCAGGCATGGCTCGTTAGGACTGTACCTGTGTTAGGGATCACCCTGAGAGACATTTAATGGCTCTAATTGCCTCTTTGGTCCTTAAAAATGGCCTTTATGGTTTGGGTGGGTCATCCAAAGGTTCTCGTAAATCACAGTTAGCGGCACTTGGCTAGATTGGATTGTGTGGTTTTTTTAACGGGTGTTTCGGTAATCCGTCTTTTGGATGGCAACAAGCAGTTGCCATCCAGGAGATGGATGGCATCCATCTTCTCATACTTGTTAGTGTGACGATTGTCGTCCCACAGCCGTCATGACACCAGAGTTCTTCAGTCAGTGAGTTTCTACATACGATTCACTTTTTCTGGTGTGTGTGTAGCTGGGATGTTCTTTCCCTCCCCCTTGGTGGGGTGGCCTAGTTGTGCTTGCGGGGGTTGAGCTCTGGCTCTTTGGTCCCGCCTCTCAACTGTCAATCAACTGGTGTACAGGTTCCTGAGCCTATTGGGCTCTATCATATCTACATTTGAAACTGTGTATGGAGTCAGCCTCCACCACATCACTGCCTAATGTATTCCATTTACTAACTACTCTGACACTGAACAAGTTCTTTCTAACGTCTCTGTGGCTCATGTGGGTACTCAGTTTCCACCTGTGTCCCCTTGTTCGCGTGCCACCAGTGTTGAATAGTTTGTCTTTGTCCACCCATGTCAGTTCCTCTGATAATTGTGTAGGTGGTGATCATGTCTCCCCCCTTACTTTCTGTCTTCCAGGGACGTGAGGTTTAGCCCCCGTAGCCTTCCTTGTCGTTCTCTGTGCATCTGTTCTCCCCTTTTCTCAGTTTCATCACTTGTTCCTTCACAAGTGGAAGGAATTTGTGATGAAACCTGGATGTGGTTGTGGCTGTGGAGCAGCTTTGGTTGGGTCTTGGGGAGTAGAAAAACTCCCAGAACCCCATCAAGCAGGTATATGTGGTAAATGACTCACAACGTCATTTTCATACTGTCTCTGCTTCTCTCCTCACTCTGAGGTACTTATTCCTGCTCTCTGCTGGGGTGACCTGTCCTGCTGGTGGTGGTGGTGTGTATCAGGCTGAAGTATCCTGTCCCCCAGGACGTGTGTGTGCGCGTGCACGTGCGTTTGTGAAGCTGGAGAGCACTATACTCCTCCTGGTAGCCTCCTGGTAGCCTCATGTAGCACCCTCAGGGCATCTCATCTCCACCAGCCACGACAAGCACCACATGAACGAGAATTCACCCGGAAGGTGTCCGCTGTATCTCTCGACATTCTTCTTCTACATGTATTCCTGTCTATTTTGGTAACAAAATCCTATTTTTACTACCATAATTTTGTTTAAATTATGCCTGTTTTTTTCCCCAATGTATTTTAACAAGAGAGTAGATCAAGAGCCTTCTGATTCTCTATCCTTAGTACAATTATCCAGAAATTATAGAATTTGACTGCAAGGTTGACTCTCTCTCTCTCTCTCTCTGTCTCTCTGTCTCTCTCTGTCTCTCTCTCTCTGTCTCTCTGTCTCTCTCTGTCTCTCTCTCTCTCTCTCTCTCTCTCTCTCTCTGTCTCTCTCTCTCTCTGTCTCTCTGTCTGTCTCTCTCTCTCTCTCTCTCTCTCTCTCTCTCTCTCTCTCTCTCTCTCTCTCTCTCTCTCTCTCTCTCTCTCTCTCTCTCTGTCTCTCTCTCTCTCTGTCTCTCTGTCTGTCTCTCTCTCTCTCTCTCTCTCTCTCTCTCTCTCTCTCTCTCTCTCTCTCTCTCTCTCTCTCTCTCTCTCTCTCTCTGTCTCTCTCTCTGTCTCTCTGTCTGTCTGTCTCTCTCTCTCTCTCTCCGTTTCTTTCATCCTGACTCTTCCAGGCGGACACGCACGCTGTCGTCCACCCATACATTACCATCCGAGATGCTACCCCCAAACTTCAAAAAGATTCTCATGTTTGTAAATCCAGGTCAAACATTCTAGGCAGGAGCTAGGGTAGTGTGCACGCCTTCACACACACACACACACACACACACACACACACACACACACACACACACACACACACACACACACACACACACACACACACACACACACAAGGAAACAGGAAAAGGTTCAGAAATTTGCGACGAGGCTCGTCCCAGAGTTACGAGGGATGGGATATGAAGATCGTCTGAAGGAACTGAACCTTACGACGCAAGAAAAAAGAAGGGAGAGGAGAGATATGATAGGAACGTATAAAATACTCAAGGGGAATTGACGGAGTGGACATAGATGAAATGTTCACACGGAATTGTAACAGAACGAGGGGACATGGATGGAAGCTTGAAACTCAGATGTGTCACAGAGATGTTAGGAAGTTTTCTTTTAGCGTGAGAGTAGTGGGAAAATAGAATGCACTTAAGGAACAGGTGGTGGAAGCAAATACTATTCATAATTTTAAAAGTAGATATGATAGGGAAATAGGACAGGAGTCATTGCTGTAAACAACCGATGCTCGAAAGGCGTGATCCAAGAGTCAATGCTCGATCCTGCAGGCACAAATAGGTGCGTACACACACACACACACACACACACACACACACACACACACACAGAGTGTGTGTGGGGCCTGGTAGCCTGGTGGATAGCGCGCAGGTCTCGTAATTCTGTGGCGCGGGTTCGATTCCCGCACCAGGCAGAAACAAATGGGCAAAGTTTCTTTCACCCTGAATACCCCTGTTACCTACCAGTAAATAGGTACCTGGGAGTTAGTCAGCTGTCACGGGCTGCTTCCTGGTGTGTGTGTGTGTGTGGTGTGGAAAAGAAAAAAGTAGTTAGTAAACAGTTGATTGACAATTGAGAGGCGGGCCGAAAGAGCAAAGCTCAACCCCCGCAAACACAACTAGGTGAATACACACACACACACACACACACACACACACAGAGAGAGGGAGAGGGAGAGGCGAAAGAGGGAGAAAGATAATAATGGGGGAACTACCATTTATCTCACCTTATCAAACTCAATATATTTCATCTTGCCAACCGGTTTCACACCACATAGAAGGACCCAACCAGATGCTGAACCAACCAGCGAGCAAAAAACCTGTGTGGATCACTGTAACAGGTTCCAGAACCAATTAGATTCCTCCCGTGTTGGGATTCGAACCCGTAGTCAACTGGGGATCTTATTTCTACAAGAGGCTTCCTGGGGGCCCCCTGTTGACGGGCAGCTGTAGGTGAGGCGGGCCCCGGGCCCTAGGTGTGGGCCCCTGGGCCCTAGGAGTGAGGTCACCCACCCCAGCTCCCCAGCGACACACGGGAACTATTTATTGTACTTTTGATCTCTTCTCAGCTCCGACAACAGGGGAAAGTCACTTATCATCCGCTGATTTGCATACCAGCAGCAGTCATTAATTACCTCTGTGGTTTTACCTCTCGCGATGAGGTTTGTTTGACTGATTGGGGGAGGATTGGGGATGAGGGATTAGGTGGGGGAGGGGGGGGTGATTGGGGGAGTGGAAGCTTTGAGTGGGTGAACCTGTATGGGGGAAAAAAATTTTTTTTTTGCTGGTTGAGTGAAGTATTGCTATATGGGATTGCTTGCGCGCGCGCGCGCGCGTGTGTGTGTGTGTGTGTGTGTGTGTGTGTGTGTGTGTGTGTGTGTGTGTGTGTGTGTGTACTCACCTACCTCTTGCGGGGGTTGAGTTTTGGCTCTGTGGTCCCGCCTCTCAACTGTCAATCAACTGGTACTTTTTTCCACACATACACAACCCAAGGAAGCAGCCCGTAACAGCTGTCCTCATATCCCAGCTCCTTGTCCTCATATCCCAGCTCCTTGTCCTCATATCCCAGCTCCTTGTCCTCATATCCCAGCTCCTTGTTCTCATATCCCAGCTCCTTGTCCTCATATCCCAGCTCCTTGTCCTCATATCCCAGCTCCTTGTCCTCATATTCCGGCTCCTTGTCCTCATATCCCAGCTCCTTGTCCTCATATCCCAGCTCCTTGTCCTCATATCCCAGCTCCTTTTCCTCGTAGCCCAGCTCCTTGTCATATCCCAGCTCCTTGTCCTCATATCCCAGCTCCTTGTCCTCATATTCCGGCTCCTTGTCCTCATATCCCAGCTCCTTGTCCTCATATCCCAGCTCCTTGTCCTCATATCCCAGCTCCTTGTCCTCATATTCCGGCTCCTTGTCCTCATATCCCAGCTCCTTGTCCTCATATCCCAGCTCCTTGTCCTCATATCCCAGCTCCTTTTCCTCGTAGCCCAGCTCCTTGTCATATCCCAGCTCCTTGTCCTCATATCCCAGCTCCTTGTCCTCATATCCCAGCTCCTTTTCCTCGTAGCCCAGCTCCTTGTCATATCCCAGCTCCTTGTCCTCATATCCCAGCTCCTTGTCCTCATATCCCTTTCAAGTGCTATTCAATCTTCTGGCATTGTGGTTTCTCCTCACAATCAATCTCCTCTGTAAGCACAGCTAAACATATTGATATGCTAGACTTCAATCAGCTTGATCTAACAGCCTGGTTGACCAGACTCCCCCAACCAGGAGGCGTGGCCAGAAACCGGGCCACGAGGACATTGATCCTCGTACTTGTCTTATACATGACCGCTTTCAGGCAATAAGAAAACTACAAGGCTTAGAAAAACTAGAGGAAATTAATCTCGTATGATTTGTATCTCTCTAAGAAATTCCGGACAGCAGTAAATTTGAAACTTGCCACTGGAGGCGCTGCTGGCAGTAATTTTAACTTTCTCGACCTGAAATGAGTTTTTCTGGGTCAAGAGGGTGTAATTGTGAGGGTGTATGAGGGTGTGTGGAGTGAGGGTGTGTGGAGTGAGGGTGTATGAGGGTGTGTGGAGTGAGTGAGGGTGTGTGGAGTGAGGGTGTATGAGGGTGTGTGGAGTGAGGGTGTATGAGGGTGTGTGGAGTGAGGGTGTGTAAGGGTGTGTCTGTCTTTGCTTTGTTGAGTTCTAAAGATAAAATATTACCACTTTATTTTTCTAAGTTTCCTGTTTTTCCTCTGTGGTAAGGCAGTCTTCTCTCTTGTACTGGTGGGTACAGGTGTAGACGACTTCTGGCTACTGTGAGTAGGCTGATAACTTTCTCTTGGCTCACAGTATCTCACTGTTCTCACTGTAGGATACTGAATTAGACCTTAGACCCTTTTCTCTTTCTCTCCTCTCTCTCTTTCTCCTCTCTTTCTCTTTCTCCTCTCTTTCTCTTTCTCCTCTCTTTCTCCTGTCTCTGTTTCTCCTGTCTCTCTTTCTCCTGTCTCTCTTTCTCCTCTCTCTCTTTCTCCTGTCTCTCTTTCTCCTGTCTCTCTTTCTCCTCTCTCTCTTTCTCCTGTCTCTCTTTCTCCTGTCTCTCTTTCTCCTCTCTCTCTTTCTCCTCTCTCTCTTTCTCCTCTCTCTCTTTCTCCTCTCTCTCTTTCTCCTGTCTCTCTTTCTCCTGTCTCTCTTTCTCCTCTCTCTCTTTCTCCTCTCTCTCTTTTCTCTATCTCTTCTGTCACGTTTTTTTTAACTAAGATTAGGGTTCATTACGGCTGTCATTTGGAGTGCCTAGTGAAACTGCAAGCAAGAGCTGTTATCCTACCTCGCAACATCTGAAGAAGTCTGCCCCTACAGACACTTATTTCGTGAGATTATGTTTTGTTAATTATAAGGAATGTACTATATTTAAATCTAAGTAACAACTTAGTAAGTAAATTAAGTAAACTAACTACCTTCGAGTCGCCTAGAGGTAAATGATTTGTTTAATTCCACGGCTTGGATGTTAATTTCTAACATTCAGACTTCATTCCCACTGTGTCAATTTCCTATTTGAACTTTTTGAAACTTTGAATTTGAACTTTTGAACGTTTTTATCCCCCATTTGCAAGCCTGCACGATGTGTAATAGTCTAGTTATCATCCCCTGTGTTCTCTCTCTCTTTCTCTGTCTGTCTCTCCCCTCTCCTTCTCTCTCTCTCTCTCTCTCTCTCTCTCTCCCTCTCTCTCCCCTCTCCTACTCTCTCTCTCTCCCCCTCTGACTCCTATAACAACAATCACATATTTCTTCCTGTAGAAAACTTTTCCAGTTTGGATAGGTATTGTTTAGCCCTAACGTGGAATGTTAAACCATTGTTATGCTGTCTTGATTTTCTCTCCCTCTCTTGGTCTCCTCTCACTCTGTTCACACTATATATATATATATATATATATATATATATATATATATATATATATATATATATATATATATATATATATATATATTGTTAAATTTGACCGAAAGGGTAAGATTAATAATTCTAACACGAATCTTCTCAATATTTTTTATATTTTTCTTCACTGTCGACAGTGAACAAAAACATATGAAATCTTATCATATCATAAGTGTACCTGGGGCGCACCACTCCTAAATCAACCCAATTACCTAGCTGGTCGTTACTATTTCAAACTACGGTGTCAGCTAATGAGCTGACCTGTTTTAAAATAGTATAGCTATATTATCTTCCACCCCCTATTAATTTATTAAACGTTTTGGTTATCTATTAACCCAATTATCGCGAATAATGAGGCGTAGGCAGGCTTGATAACCAGTTATCCTAGACACCGTATAGCTCAGATAAGAGATGTTATAGTCGGTTTAGCCCGAATTAACCCAATTTGAGTTCCGGTTTAATTGTAGACTTGAATTTGTTGTGGTGGAGGTAAATGCTGAGTAAATGTTTCCTGATACAAATTAGATACCAATTATAGAGCTTCATTCCAATTTCCTAATGTCCTACAAGGACATACAATTTCAGGATGAACTCCAGTTGAAGGTGTCAAAGGTTAAGCGTGACCTCCCTATTACAACACCAGACCAATTATCTCTCACGGACCGAAATGAACAGACCAGATAGAGCTTGAGACATTCTATAGTGAAGAACCGGGAGAGAGATAGAGATAGAACCAGCTCTATTACCTGCAGGCGATGAGTCACAATAACGTGGCTGAAGTATGTTGACCAGACCACACACTAGAAGGTGAAGGGACGACGACGTTTCGGTCCGTCCTGGACCATTCTCAAGTCGATTGAGAATCTATTACTAGAATCAGCTTTATTACCTCTTCTACGTAGTGGTTCGAACGAGGGACAGGAAGACCGTGTGTGTATATTTTCAACTAACAATATCAAAGGGTCAACTGGTATGTTTAAATACATTTTGTTGGTGATTTGAAGATTTACGTTGTTAAAGGTTCTCTACTTGGAACAAAGTTCCAAGTAGCACGGGCTATGGTGAGCCCATAGTGGACTTACCTGGCACAGGAGCGGGGCAAGTAGCACGAGCTATGGTGAGCCCGTAGTGGACTTACCTGGCACAGGAGCGGAGCTGTAACTTGGGAAATAGGATAGAAGGAAGAGATGTAAAAGTGAGAGGGAATAGGAAGGTGAGAGAGAACGATGATTGCTCGGGAAAGGGGAAAGGAGAGAGGGGAGAAAGAGAGGGAGAGAGAGGGGGGGTTAAAGGGAAGGGGGAGACCCCCCTAGTGAGAGAACTACCCCCCCTAGCCCCTCGACTGGAACATAGCATTAGCATTTAGATGGGGGAGAGGTATACCGAACGAGGCCCTCACAGGCACAAGACGAGGAGAGAGAAATAGAGAAAGCAGAACGAATAGCAGAGAGAGAGAGAGAGAGAGAACCTAGAAAGTTTCATGGGAGTCAAAGAGAGAGGAGACGGAAGATCTACTGGTTCACTACTTACTAATTGTCTGTGAAATGAAAAAGATTTTGCTTTGCTCTTTCTCTTAAAGGATAAAATGAAGTAACAAAAGGCTCTCTCTCTCTCTCTCTCTCTCTCTCTCTCTCTCTCTCTCTCTCTCTCTCTCTCTCTCTCTCTCTCTCTCTCTCTCTCTCTCTCTCCTTCTTTCTTCTTACTCATGTGGGTACAGGAACAGACGCCATATCTGACTCATGGGTAAACCTTACCCTCTATCTAACCCTAGAAAACAACCCTCCCCTAATCGGGTAACAACCAGTTACCCAATTACTGCTGGGTGAACGGTGGCGACCAGTGAGGATTGGTGCCTAGTCAATCCTCCCCGGCCTAGAACGTAGACCAAATCGCTTGTGAATGACGGGGCGAGTGTGTAGCCCACTGCGCCACCAAGGACCCTTGCCTGCCGAAGGAAAATAAAATTTAGAAGTCAGGTTAGGAACGAGGATTAATGGACCTGTTGGCCCAAGCAACCCACTACCGATTTCGCCAGGGTTCGAGCCCTGGACAGGGAGCCTCAACTACTCTAAACTGTTCATCCCTATTCACTGGTCATTGGGGACCAGGGGAAAGATTCACGAAGCAGTTACGCAAGCACTTACGAACCTGGGGGCCAGGTTCACGAAGCAGTTACGCAAGCACTTACGAACCTGGGGCCAGATTCACGAAGCAGTTACGCAAGCACTTACGAACCTGGGGCCAGATTCACGAAGCAGTTACGCAGGCACTTACGAACCTGGGGGCCAGGTTCACGAAGCAGTTACGCAAGCACTTACGAACCTGGGGCCAGATTCACGAAGCAGTTACGCAAGCACTTACGAACCTGGGGGCCAGATTCACGAAGCAGTTACGCAAGCACTTACGAACCTGGGGCCAGATTCACGAAGCAGTTACGCAAGCACTTACGAACCTGGGGCCAGATTCACGAAGCAGTTACGCAAGCACTTACGAACCTGGGGCCAGATTCACGAAGCAGTTACGCAAGCACTTACGAACCTGGGGCCAGATTCACGAAGCAGTTACGCAAGCACTTACGAACCTGGGGCCAGATTCACGAAGCAGTTACGCAAGCACTTACGAACCTGGGGGCCAGATTCACGAAGCAGTTACGCAAGCACTTACGAACCTGGGGCCAGATTCACGAAGCATTTACGAAAGCACTTACGAACCTGGGGCCAAATTCACGAAGCAGTTACGCAAGCACTTACGAACCTGGGGCCAGATTCACGAAGCATTTACGCAAGCACTTACGAACCTGGGGGCGAGATTCACGAAGCATTTACGCAAGCACTTACGAACCTGGGGCCAAATTCACGAAGCAGTTACGCAAGCACTTACGAACCTGGGGCCAGATTCACGAAGCATTTACGCAAGCACGAACCTGGGGGCCAGATTCACGAAGCATTTACGCAAGCACTTACGAACCTGGGGGCCAGATTGTAAAGCGTCTACCTTTAGTGTGTGTGTTTACTTGCCTAAATGTGCTTGCAGGGTGGAGCGTTTGTACAACATCGAAGCAATTCCTTCAAGATTCTGTGACACATGTAAGTCTTCATGAAAACATTTTCTTGCCATCTGCCCCCTGGTAGCCAGAGCTCCGGGAGGAGTCGACATTTGTGGCCTCCAGGGTCCCTGAACTCTCTTGGAGGTGTCTTGGTCTCTTGGAGGTCTCTTGGAGGTATCTTGGAGGTCTCTTTGAGGTTTCTTGGAGATCTCTTGGAGATCTCTTGGAGGTCTCTTGGAGGTATCTTGGAGGCCTCTAGGAGGTATCTTGGAGGTCTCTTGGAGGTATCTTGGAGGTCTCTTGGAGGTCTCTTGGAGGTATCTTGGTCTCTTGGAGGTATCTTGGAGGTCTCTTGGAGGCCTCTAGGAGGTCTCTTGGAGGTATCTTGGAGGTATCTTGGAGGTCTCTTGAAGACCTGCTCCTTTTGTTATATTAAAATGATCGCCAAAGGCTGAGCCCAGGAGCTGAAGCTCCGGATAGGTTTTGAGTTTTCTCGAATCAGATTTATAAACACAAATTAAATGTTTACCAAATTGGGACAAAATATTAAAAGGTTACACAAAGAAAGGGAGTTGAAAACTCTATTCCAGAAAGCTTCGAACTGATGCCAGAAGGCGGGGCCTAGGAGCTAGAGCTTCCATGAAAGGAATGCTGCCATTTGTCCATGATATCCTGCAGACGAATGTGAAATCTTTGAGAAGTTTGGCTGATCTCATTCAACGGTGTTCGAATAATGACGAACACTGTTCGAATGATTTTCGGACGGTGATGCAAGAAGATATTTGGATTCATGTTCGCCAGAGGCCGAACACCTCATAAAAGCAATGTTCTTGACGTCACTGTGGGTTCTTGGGGAATCGAACTCTTGAGAAAATCTCAGGAACAGGGCGGGGCTCGAACAGGCTTCGCGCGGTTACCCTGGAAACAGAGCTTAGACAGCGGCCATACCGCAAGCTCTTGGTGGTGGTTGGCTGGTAGTGGTGGTGGTGGTAGCTGGTAGGGGGCTCCAGTGGATAAGGGAGTACCTAAGCAATAGGAAGCAGAGTTACAGTGAGGGGTGAGACCTCAGATTGGCGTGTAGTCACCAGTGGAGTCCCACAGGGCTCTGTACTTGGTCCTATCCTGTTTCTGATATATGTAAATGATCTCCCAGAGGGTATAGACTCATTCCTCTCTCTTCACACTAAGCAACTTCCGATATTTGGTAGGCAGGAGGGTCACATCCTCGTTCCTGTAGCAACATGAACGCGGGTTCGAATCCCTAAGTGTCCACGTGGATAACACATTTATTTCCAGTTTATTGGGTGAGAATGTATTGATAACAATCGGCGTCAATTATACGTTTTCAATTTGGCTAAACCGCTGCATTTCTTACGTTCGGTACTGATAGCGTACAAATTGCATGTTAAGTGACAGGACAGGTTAAATAGTCGAGCCTTTTTGGCAATAAAATTCTTGCAGAATAAAACAGCATCTGTTAGTGTGTTATGAAGAGGCTGTCTCGCCCTCTCTCTCTCTCCTCTCCCTTCTCCTTCCTCTCTCCTCTCCCTTCTCCTCTCCCTTCTCCTCTCCCTTTCCAGCCATCCCCGAGCTTGAAGACCAACAGCGACACTAAGATTATTCCCCGCAGCTCATTAGCATAGTATTAATGCTGCCAATCTCTCAGGGAACACGACATGTCGGCTCCTCCTGCTCCACCTGTCTGTCTGTGTGTCACCTGTCTGTGTCTGCCTGTCATCCCACCTGCCCGTTCACCTGTCTCCCTGTCTTATACCTCCCTGTCACACTGCTGTCATGCCTTTCTCTTTGTCTGTTGGTTCAAGACAGTTGTTCTGTCTTGAAACATTAGTAATCAGAGTTCTTATATCCTCGACGACTATACATATATACCTAGAGGTATACCAGAAAGGTGTATATATGATGTATATACCAGAAAGATGTATATATTAAAGTCGTTATCATATAGCGACCTCGATAACCCTTCAGAGGTTAATGGGTCTTAACTCCGAGACCAAAACCAATGCTCTAATGATATCCTTCAAGTAATCCTTCAAATAATATCAAGATATAATCAAGATATCCTTTAAGTAATCTCCCATATCCTTCAAGGAATCCTTCACGTAATCCTTCAAGTAATATCAAGATATCCTTCAAGTAATCTAATAATTCAAGTAATTATAACGAAATGGATTTTGAGCTTCGGATTACACAACGGATTTAATTATCTTAATATACAAAAAACAAAAAATATTTTCAATAAATCCCTCTGAAAGGGGCAGGAATGGAGAGGGTATAACTAAATAGAACACATAGAAATAAAGGATTAATGAAAGGGATTTAAACGCTGTTCTGAAAACATCAAAATTGGAAAATAAGAAACGGTGGTTCCTAATTGAAATTTAGATATACAAAATAGGCAAAAACTGGTTTGGAAATAGGGGTTGTAATAGGTACACTAAGGGGGGGGGGGGGGTAGAGGAGTTGAAATTGGTGGCTGTCTTGCTTGGGTTAATTGGCTAATGGACGGTAGAGCGACGGTCACGCTTCATGCAGGTCGGCGTTCAATCCCCGACTGTCCTCAAGTGGTTTGGCTACCATTCCTTTCCCTCCGTCCCATCCCAAATCCTTATCCTGACCCCTTCCCAGTGCTATATAGTCGTAATGGCTTGGCGCTTTTCCCCTGACAGTTCTCTTCCCCTTCAAAACATCATATTCTCAAGATATCATGCTTGTATCTCTAGATATCAATCTTCATCTTCTAGATAACAAGACGGCCTTCTAGATATCATGCCCGCTCTTCTAGAAATCATGTTTGCCCTTCTAGATATCATACTTGCCCTCTATGGATATCACGATTCTCTCTAGGCATCACGCTTGCCCCTCTAGATATCGCGTGGGACCTCTTGATATCATGCTTGCCTCCTTTACATATCAGGCGTTCCCTACTAGATATCATTCCTGCGCTTCTTGATATCATACCTGTCCCTGGAGCCTACTGTGAATATTACCTGCAGACTAGTTCCTTGTGATATCAAACCAAAATACTTATATATATATATATATATATATATATATATATATATATATATATATATATATATATATATATATATATATATATATATTCCTGTTATCGTTTTTACAAACTTAAGTGATTTGCCAAACAATTCTCGGTCGCTTAAGATATCTTAAGATTGTAGTAGTACTTGATATCGCACTAATGGATAATATTGCACTTGGTATGTAGATATCTTACCATTATAATCCGTGGTCACGATAACGTGTAATTTACCAAATATACCGAAAATAGATATCATGTCCTAGTTTGCTATGTAAACCAAGATGTAGCATCTCGTAATCTGACAAGGGATAACTCATATTCCAAGATAACATCTAATTTGCATCTGGATATCCTACGGATAAACTGGATTATTATATCAATCACCAGCTCTTTTCAGATATCGAATTTGGCCACCATTTACATTTTCTGTGCCATCAAGCCAAGATATCTAAAATATATCAATATATCCGTCTCGGTGATTTGTATACTGTAGATAGCTATCTTGATATCGCATCGAATCGCTCAACAAATTTGTCACAAGCAGGAACGTTAAACATTCAATAATGACTTAATCTCAGGATATCGGCTTCCAAGTACACAAGATAACTGCAGCCACTGCAGAGGCAAACACCCAGATATCAGGCTCAGGCGCTGAAGCATCAAGATAGCATCCTCAGGTGCTGAAACATAAATATAGCAGCCACCGGCGCTGGAGCATCAAGATAACAGCCTCAAGTCAGCATCAAGATAGCAACCTGAAGCACCTCATGATATCAGGCCAGGTCTGCCAGATATCGTGGTATGCAAAGTCTCTGGTTATAATTGAGAAAGTAATGGAAAAGTTTTCCATATAAATGTCTCTGGAACTGTCCGAACGCCTTCAGGGACTCGACGCAATGCCTCGACAATACAAAAGTTCGTATTTGGCTTTGGCTTCGTACACTGACTTTGGTGGCCTTCAGTGGCTTTGACTTCCCCTATAGTGACTTTGGCTTCGTTCGCTAGCTTCGGGTTCATATACTGCATTTGAGAGGGATTCAACACCCTCTTCACTGGGCTATGGGACGTCCCCTTAAAAAAACTTTTCTTATTAAGGCTACTCAATAGCACGGTCGATGGAGCATCGCCCTAACACACATGGGGCCCAGGGTTCGAGTCTCCTACACCAGTTGTAATTACTTGAGATTCTATATTGAGATAAATACTGTTTTCAAGCAAATTTTTCTATATTGCAAGTTTTGGGCTGAGAAGGAGAGAGCCTTCAGCTATTCCTTTCCGATCTCATCTATGACAGTAGTTCTGGACTGTCCAGTAGTTCTAAAAAGTATTTTTAATGTCTTGAACATGTCCTCCTTACGTCTCTTCTCTTCAGGCATACTGGCCATAGTATTTTATGTGAAAGGAAGCATATGTAATATACATAAACGGGAAGGTTAAAAACTTGAATTTTATGTATTTGTCGTGACGTTGCAGAACCGTTTTGGCAATATGAATTGTTCCGGCTTCCCTCAGAGAGGCATTTATCACTGACAAATATATGCGCAGTTTCATTTTTTGACAATGTTACTTGATTGTATGGCTGGTTGGCTGGTTGTGGTGGTTGGTGGTGGTGGTTGGTGGTGAGGTGGTGGTTGGTGGTGAGGTGATGGTGGTTGGTGCTGTGGTGGTTGGTGGTGAGGTGGTGGTGGTTGTTGGTGAGGTGGTGGTGGTTGTTGGTGAGGTGGTGGTGGTTAGTTTGGTACCATTGGATGCCGGGAGGGTGGTTATAGGGTAGTTATATGGTTAGGGTTGTGGGGGGGGCGGTTGTTTTCTGACGATAGAATGACACTGTCAATTGACACTGTATGACACTGTCAATTGACACTATGACACTGTCAATTGACACTGTCTACTAGTACATTAATATATATATATATATATATATATATATATATATAATATATATATATATATATATATATATATATATATATATATATATATATATATATATATATATATATATATATATATTAATGGTCTGTTGCTCATCTCTTATCTCAGCTCATCTTAAGGCTGACTTTAGATACTTTTTATATTTAATGAGCATATTTTTTTCTATTTTGAATCTACTTCATTTAATTCTAATTGATTATCATGTAAGAAGCTAACTGATTGCCAAAACCTTTTGAAACATTATGTCGCTATCAGTGCTTCGCGCGCGCGCGCGCACACACACACACACACACACACACACACACACACACACATACACACACACACACACACACACACACACACACACACACACACACACACACACACACACATAAATAGGATAACGACAGCAACGTACTCTACACTGGCAAAAGTTAGAACATCATTCAGAAACCTAAGTAAGGAGGCATTTAGGGCGCTTTACACTGCCTACGTGAGGCCAGTCTTAGAGTATGCCGCCTCATCATGGAGTCCCTATCTGAAGAAACACATAAGGAAACTGGAAAAGGTTCAGAGGTTTGCAACGAGACTCGTCCCAGAGCTACGAGGGATGGGGTATGAGGAGCGCCTGAGGGAACTGTGCCTTACGACACTAGAAAGAAGAAGGTAGGGGGGGGACATGATAGGAATGTATAAAATACTCAGAGGGATTGACAGAGTGGACATAGACGAAATGTTCACACGGAATAGTAACAGAACGAGAGGACATGGATGGAAGCTGGAAACTCAGATGAGTCACAGAGATGTTAGGAAGTTTTCTTTTAGCGTGAGAGTAGTGGGAAAATGGAATGCACTTCAGGAACAGGTTGTGGAAGCAAATACTATTCATAATTTTAAAACCAGGTATGATAGGGAAATAGGACAGGAGTCATTGCTGTAAACAACTGATGCTCGAAAGGCGGGATCCAAGAGTCAATGCTCGATCCTGCAGACACAAATAGGTGAGTATACACACGCACACACGCGCGCGCACGGGCGCTTTTTCTAACCTAAACCAATAACTACTTTACGATACAATTCCACTTTAGTGTCGTAAATGTGAATTACTCTACAATATGCTAGAAAAATGTCCCACAAATGGCCACAAACAAATATCCAAAATGGTAATTTAGAACCAATATAAAACACTCTCCATTATCTTGATTACTTTAGAGTGGTAATGTGGTTAGTGGTGGTAAGTGGTGGTGGTGGTGGTAGTGGTGGTGGTTAGTGGTGTGCGAGTACCATATTAGTGTGGTGGTAGTGGTGGTGGTAGTGGTGGTGGTGGGTAGTGGTGATGGTGGTGGTGGTGTAACACGGGTTAGATTCCTCTCTCTCTTTACTTCCTTCTTTCTACTCCCTCTACCCGTATTCTTACTTATTATTTCTAAACCAAGGGACTCCAAAACTTTTACCAAAGCCAACTCCACGCCACGTGGTCCTAAGACGATTGACCGACTTAGGATTCTACACCCAGTATGACGTGACCTAAGCTCTGAACAAAACCCTAGAGTCACCTCTGCTGCCACCACCAGACCAGTAATACAAGAGCAATGATCGAGGTCTGGATCGATCACGCTAATTAATCAACCTAGGGGCTTGATCCCCACTATAAACGATGACCTTGAGTGTGGAATAAATTACACGGTAATGATAATTCCGATTCGATGTTAGAATCGGCGCCCAATGCAACTCTGCCTCGTGTGGACCACGTGACCAGGACAAGTATACACATAAAACACATGGAAACAATAAAATGCAAATTAATAACAAATTTAATTTATTAAAAGAAAACTAAAACAAAATCTAAATATGTTCATTCCCTATTACTTTAACACTCCCTACTTGACCTGAGTGGCAAATGAGAAGACTATTTCTATAATTAACAATAGCAACTATACCTTGGGCGACCAGCTGGATGTCTTGGCTGGTCTAGGGGAGAGGTAAGATGTTTGACCTCTCCTAGCTGCTTCCGTGACCACACTGATTTTTTCCTTGTCTGGACTACCCCAGACAGAGTATTGTATTGTTCCGCATCGCTTACCCAGTTACTTTAGCAAGGTTGAGTTATAACAATTAAACTCTGTTGTACTTAATTGATCCAGACTGGTTGAATTATTTTACTGAATTAAATTACAAACATCTAACGGCAGAGCTGTTCCCGATCACAAAAATGGTTATTAAAACTTTGAGAAATATTAGACATGTCAACCCTGCTGACCTATGACCGCCGGTCACTCCGCCTTAAAAGTTAGATCCGATTCGTGACGTCACTGATGGTGACTTAAACTCAATAATTAGAATACT
>NC_091226.1:13198085-13210585 GCF_040958095.1 Procambarus clarkii | reverse complement strand
TGTCTGTCTACCCTCTTGGTCGTTGTCCTCCTGGTCTCCCGTCAAGACGGGGCGTCCTGTACCATGCCCTTGACAGGTCCAATTTGCGTCGTATTGACAATTGAGGACCTGGCAAGGTACTTCAGCCAGGATTGGCCGAGTTTCCTTGTGTGGGGACGGGTTGGCTGCCTGTCAGAGAGACAGAGAGAGAGAGAGAGAAAGAGAGAGAGAGAGAGAGAGAGAGAGAGAGAGAGAGAGAGAGAGAGAGAGAGAGAGAGAGAGAGAGAGAGACAGAGAGCGAGACAGAGACAGAGAGAGAGAGAGACTTAATTAATATTATCTAATTGGAACTGAAATAAAAACACCAGAATACATAAGTCTGTATTAATCTTACTGTATCCCGTATACAGCATGAATACTGTACCCATAAAGTATACAATTTCACTACAGTATACATCTTCACAAAAAATATTTTAACAGTGAAAGGCAAATATGTTTTCAGTATTATTAATTGATTATTCACATACATTTTCTCTATACATTTTTTCACATACATTTTAGAATATTTGATTATAATCTCAAAAGTATTCTGTCCGCTGTCAGCACTGATATGAACCGCTGTCAGCACTGATATGAACCGCTGTCAGCACTGATATGATCCGCTGTCAGCACTGATATGATCCGCTATCAGCACTGATATGAACCGCTGTCAGCACTGATATGGTCCGCTATCAGCACTGATATGAACCGCTGTCAGCACTGATATGGTCCGCTATCAGCACTGATATGATCCGCTGTCAGCACTGATATGAACCGCTGTCAGCACTGATATGGACCGCTGTCAGCACTGATATGAACCGCTGTCAGCACTTCCCTAAGAACATACGTTAATAATTTTTGACTATTCTTTCAAGTCGTTATTCTTCGGAATTCTTCGTATCTTCCGAGTTATACATGGGTCTTCAGAGCATCCTTCTCTCTCTCTGTCTCTCTCTCTCTCTCTCTCTCTCTCTCTCTCTCTCTCTCTCTCTCTCTCTCTCTCTCTCTCTCTCTCTCTCTCTTTTTCTTTCTCTCTTTGTCTCTGTCTCTCTCTTTCTCTCTCTCTTTCTCTCTCTTTCTCTCTCTCTCACTCTCTCTCTCTCTCTCTCTCTCTCTCTCTCTCTCTGTCTCTCTCTCTCTCTCTCTCTCTCTCTCTCTCTCTCTCTCTCTCTGTCTCTCTCTCTGTCTCTCTCTCTGTCTCTCTCTGTCTCTCTCTCTCTCTCTCTCTCTCTCTCTCTCTCTCTCTCTCTCTCTCTCTCTCTCCTCTCCTGGGTGTGCTGGGACAGGAATCTCCACTGTTCCTTGAGCAGTTTGCATATTAGAGTGAGAACATAAAGGAAAGCTTTATTACAACACCTCTGATGCTGAGATGAATCTCTTCTTTCTTCTCTTACCCTTCAGCCTATTCTCCTTTTTCTCTATTCCTCCTCTTCATGGGGTAAACGGGTGGGAGAGGAGAAGTGACAGGAAAGAAGAGAGTCTGTGAGAAAGGGAGAAAGGACAATGGAGAGATTAAATGAAGGAAGGAAAGAAGGAATGAATGAAAAAGATGGCTGAGGAGAGAAGATGAAGGAAGTTACATTAGGAAGAAAAGGCAAATGAATAAAAATGAATGAAAGGAGAAGGAAAATGAATGAAAGGAAAAGGAAAATGAATGAAAAATGACTGACAGGAAAAGGAAAATGAATGAAAAATGAATGAAAGGAAAAGGAAAATGAATGAGAAATGAATGAAAGGAAAAGGAAAGTGAATGAAAAATGAATGAAAGGAAAAGGAAAATGAATGAAAAATGAATGAAAGGAAAAGGAGAATGAATGAAAAAGTAAAGAAAAGGAACAGAAAATAGGTAAAACAGACAAAGACAAAATAAAAGGGGCTCGTGTCTTGAGACATAAGATTGAGGCCAGCAGAAAAAATAAGATTAACAGAGGGGAAAAGATTAGAAATAGGGGAAAAAATAATTTTTTCCCCTATTTATTTCCTTACAAAGAAGGAAGTTAGGGAAATAGGATGACACAGGATGTACTCCAATAAACATTTGGGGGGGGGGGGGAAGGAAGGGGGAGGAGCAGGTGGGAGAGTAGGTGGAAGAGGAGAAAATAATGGCAGGAGCTCCTCAAAACCCCCACCTACACCACACCCACCTACACCACACCCACCTACACCACACCCACCTACACAACACCCACCTACACCACCACACCCACACAACACCCACCTACACCACCACACCCACCTACACAACACCCACCTACACCACCACACCCACCTACACCACCACACCCACCTACACCACCACACCCATCTACACCACCACACCCATCTACACCACCACACCCACCTACACAACACCCACCTACACCACACCCACCTACACCACACCCACCTACACCACCACACCCTCCTACACCACCACACCCACCTACACAACACCCACCTACACCACACCCACCTACACCACACCCACCTACACCACCACACCCACCTACACCACACCCACCTACACCACCACACCCACCTACACCACACCCACCTACACCACACCCACCTACACCACCACACCCACCTACACCACAACACCCACCTACACAACACCCACCTACACCACACCCACCTACACCACCACACCCACCTACACAACACCCACCTACACCACACCCACCTACACCACACCCACCTACACCACACCCATCTACACCACACCCACCTACACCACACCCACCTACACCACCACACCAACCTACATCACCACACCAACCTACACCACAACACCCACCTACACAACACCCACCTACACCACACCCACCTACACCACACCCACCTACACCACACCCACCTACACAACACCCACCTACACCACACCCACCTACACCACCACACCCACCTACACCACACCCACCTACACCACACCCACCTACACAACACCCACCTACCCCACCACACCCACCTACACCACACCCACCTACACCACCACACCCACCTACACCACCACACCCACCTACACCACACCCACCTACACCACACCCACCTACACAACACCCACCTACCCCACCACACCCACCTACACCACACCCACCTACACAACACCCACCTACACCACACCCACCTACACCACCACACCCACCTACACCACACCCACCTACACCACCACACCCACCTACACCACACCCACCTACCCCACCACACCCACCTACACCACACCCACCTACACAACACCCACCTACCCCACCACACCCACCTACACCACACCCACCTACACAACACCCACCTACCCCACCACACCCACCTACACAACACCCACCTACCCCACCACACCCACCTACACCACACCCACCTACACCACACCCACCTACACAACACCCACCTACACCACACCCACCTACACCACAACACCCACCTACACCACAACACCCACCTACACCACACCCACCTACACCACACCCACCTACACCACACCCACCTACACCACACCCACCTACACCAACACCCACCTACACCACAACACCACCACACCCACCTACACAACACCCACCTACACAACACCCACCTACACCACCACACCCACCTACACAACACCCACCTACACCACCACACCCACCTACACAACACCCACCTTCACCACACCCACTTACACCAACACCCACCTACACCACACCCACCAACACCACCACACCCACCTACACCACAACACCACCACACCCACCTACACAACACCCACCTACACCACAACACCACCACACCCACCTACACAACACCCACCTACACCAACACCCACCTACACAACACCCACCTACACCACAACACCCACCTACACCACAACACCACCACACCCACCTACACAACACCCACCTACACAACACCCACCTACACAACACCCACCTACACAACACCCACCTACACCACAACACCCACCTACACCACACCCACCTACACCAACACCCACCTACACAACACCCACCTACACCAACACCCACCTACACCACCACACCCACCTACACCTCGTTATCTATAAGGTCTTAAAGATAATGTTTCAAGTTTTTTCAGGCAAAAAAGAATTGTGAAAAATAACATGACACTTACCTCTAA
Organism: Procambarus clarkii; assembly: GCF_040958095.1. Classification (NCBI taxonomy): domain Eukaryota; kingdom Metazoa; phylum Arthropoda; class Malacostraca; order Decapoda; family Cambaridae; genus Procambarus; species Procambarus clarkii. The sequence continues at coordinate 13,206,481 of NC_091226.1, read as the reverse complement.
TGATTGTGATTTACAATGAGGAAAAAAATAGTTTTTTCATATATATAAAAATGAGAAAAGAAAGATTATAATTTTTGTTGCACATACCCGATATATATATATATATATATATATATATATATATATATATATATATGGGAACAAGCCTGAATGGTCCCCAGGACAATATGCAACTGAAAACTCACACACCCCGAGTTTTCAGTTGCATATTGTCCTGGGGACCATTCAGGCTTGTTCGCATTTGTGTTCCTCACGTGTGCCCCAAAGAATGAGGTGATTTGGTAAAATGCTATGGCCAAGATTACTATCTGAGTGCCGGCGGTGGGTTGGTTCAAATAGCTTAGGCTATCACCTCATTTTGTCCGGTCGTGATGGTCAAGTGGATTAAGGCGTCTTGTACATACCAGTTGCGTTGCTTCTGGGAGCATGGGTTCGAGTCACTTCTGGGGTGTGAGTTTTCAGTTTGATATATATATATATATATAATATATAATATATATATTTTAACCTAGAAGGGGTACCACCTCTGGTGCAAGTGTAGGGACCCATAGCCTCGGAGAAGAAAATAAAGAGTACTCAGAGAAGACCTTGTGGATCCTCACTGAACACTTTGATATTTTCTTCTCCTACCACCCCTATTCTTTTGGTATGTGTGTATATTTATCTAACTTTATTTGAAAATGTCATTACACAAAAAAAGTTACAATATTGATTACATGCAGGGTGCAAGGCTGCTTGTCACAAGTTGTACAGCTCTTCCAGCTCCTCAGATGGCGGGCAGGAACCATGGATGCAGTGAACATTTCCTCTCTGGATTGCCACACTAAGGCGCTGAAAAAGAAAACTGGCAGCTCTAGGGTCTCTAGTTGTTTCGATTAGCTTAGACCCCAACTCCTTCAAAAAGGTAGCAGCACTTTTACCCCAGGCACCAAGTGTCTCTGAGGCAATGGGGACAATATTGTAGTGGTGCTCAAGGTCTCTGTATTTACGTGACTTGGCCGCTTCCCGGTGATTGGCAGCTCCTCCTGCTTGTGTAGCACTGAAGTCAACATAGGTATTGGCTAAAGTTGAAACGCATGTGTAGTCCCACACCAACTGTCTACCATTCTTCCAGGGGTTCACCGTGATTCCGTCTGGGCGACCGACAGGCTCATCAGAGTTGCGGGACATTAGGTAACGGGGCTCTCTCTCTGCTGGACAACCGGCTGTGGTAAGGCTTCTTGCAATAATGTCATTGACCTCGCCGTGTCTTGCATGCCATCCTCCTGTCCTTTGGCAGAGAAGGCCATGCCGTCCATATCTGTCGGCCTCTGCCTCGCCGCAAATACACCTGTATTCAGTGTGGATTGGGGCAGCGAGGCGGAGAGCCACGGCAATTCGGAGGGCCTGCGGTGTGAGACGGGTGCCGGTTGCTGACATTGGGGTTGCTAATAGGAAATCACCTGCATGGGGAGCTGCTACAGCTCTAAGTCGGGCAGTGTCATGTGGTGTTGTCGCAGCTTCTTGGTCGGCAATGGGGCGATCCCAGCTGGATTGCTTATGGGCTTCAGAAGGCGGTGGTTGGGGTGGTGGTCCTGCGAGAGAGACACATTTGGTTGTGCAGTCTGTGAAGCTGGGATCATGTATCCCTGCCTGTTGAACTAGGTGCTCAGGTAGGATTTCCTTCACCAAGTTATCAGACCCCACTGAAGAGGACAGGAATGCTGGTACAGCAAATTGTGTTGCTGTGCGCACGCCAAGGCCCCCGAGTCTGACAGGAAGGGAGGCCTGTTTCCACTGTGAGTCGCTGATGAAAAGATTGAGGGCTTTTATATCTTTTATATATGTTTTATATATTTTATATATTATTATATTTTATTATTCTATTTTATTATTATTATTTTATATATTATTCTTTTTATATTTTATATCTTTCATTATATTTTTCATTTAAATAACTGCATTAATATTTTTACAGCTGACAGGATGTGTTTTACGATACAGGTGCATTATTTGTTAAAAAAAATTTGGTTTATTGTTACACACAATGGTGCTACATAGCCTTCCCAGCTTGGTGCCTTCTTTTAATACTTACTGAATAAAAAATAAATAAAAAATACATTTTAATCAGGAAAAGTACATACAGTTGATTTACAAACATAATGTTGGATTTATAGACAGAGCTAGTACATACAGTACCTAAAGCCACTAATACTCATAGCATTTCGGGCAAGGTGTGGGGAAAAAAACACAGACTAAAACTTAATAGTAATCGGGATTAGGTATAAATTGTGTTGAAAGAAGGAATAAAAAATACAAAAAGGGGGGTTAACATAGCATAAATCAGCAATTGCACATGTTGGTGAACAGCGTTGTTTAAAAAATAGCAAGACATGGGTTGACATTTAGGAGGTAAGTTAGGTTACATGGAGTTAATTAGGCAGTACTTGGTTTAACTCTTAAACTGGTTGAGAGAGGTACAGCCTTTGACATGATTCGGGAGGTCATTCCACATTCTGGGTCACTTGATTTGTAGAGCACTTCTAGTTTGGTTACACACAGCCAAATTGAGTAACAGGAAGAGGTCTTCACCCTGACTAACACCCAGGTACCTATTTTACTGCTAGGTAACAGGGGCATTCAGGGTGAAAGAAACTTTGCCCATTTGTTTTCTGCCTCCAGCGGGAATCGAACCCGCGCCACAGAATTACGAGTCCTGCGCGCTATCCACCAGGCTACGACCCACAAGCCCCACAAGCACAAAGAAATCACATTAATGTGATGTGTGCAGGAGAAAATCAGTAGGAGTCAGTGAGAAGGATTCGAACCTGCGTTCAGGGTACTCCCACGTACACGGTCAGGTCGTGGTGTAGTGGTTTAATGCGTGTGCTTGAGGGTATTCAGGCCATAGGTTCGAATCTCCTCACGGCTCCTTCTTATATATCATATTCCAGGGCTTCACTTAGAAAGTTTTCAAGGTCGATTCACGTCCCAAGGTTGACCTCTCGTCCCAAGATTGACCTCTCGTCCCATGGTCGACCTCTCGTCCCATGGTTGACCTCTCGTCCCATGGTCGACCTCTCGTCCCATGGTCGACCTCTCGTCCCATGGTCGACCTCTCGTCCCATGGTCGACCTCGTCCCATGGTCGACCCTCGTCCCAAGGTCGACCCTCGCCCCAAGGTCAACCCCTCGTCCCAAGGTCGACCTCTCGTCCCAAGGTCGACCCACGTCCCAAGGTCGACCCACGTCCCAAGGTCGACCCACCTCCCAAGCACACTCACTCTATGAGAAAGAGCTGGGATATGAATAAGTTGCAAGAAAGCTGCCCAATCACTTTGACCCTAGGGAATCGAACACCAACCATGCAAGAAAGGAGACTGCAGCCTATTGGGTATAAAACAGATATCAAAATACCCAAAGCAAATGTGGGCCCCAAAAAATAAATATTTCGGAAAAATTGAAAATTTGATAACAAAAAATTATAATTCACGATAATTGCTGTTTTTCTTAACGTCATCAGACATGGGGGTGCTGGACAACCCCTCCCCCCCTCCCCCCATCCAGTAGCCGCCCCCCCCATTACTAACGAGAATATCCTCATTACCTCATAAATAGCCTCCTAAGTGAGCAGCGGTAACAAGTCTAACCACCTGATTAGGTCGTAAATAGTTAGCTAATTGGGGGTCAGGAGTTATGTCTTCGGAGGTGTCGTAGGGGGGGCGCTAACAAGGTAGTTGGGGGGGGTGGGGGGCAAATGGTTAGTGGGGGGAGGTTTGGGATAGTGGGAGGGGAAGGGGGTATTGGGATATTGGGGGGTGATCGATATCCCAGGCAGGGATAATACCACTCTTGATACACACTCCTTCACACTAGAGTCTATCACTCTGTAACGATAGACATTTCCTCACCCTAATTGTTGTGGTTTAATATTCACTACTTGGAACAAAAAGTTCCAAGTAGCACGGGCTATGGTGAGCCCGTAGTGACCCCTCACCCTCAGCTCGCTAGATTCAACTATATTAGTTGTACCGGCTTGGCACTTTTTCCTGATAATATGGGTGCAAGGGAGCAAGCCTCAAACTACACATTACACATTCCTTCAAGACGCAATGACCAGCGTATATATATATATATATATATATATATATATATATATATATATATATATATATATATATATATATATATATATATATATATACTTTCCCTGGACAGATGCTCTGAAGAGGAACATACCAAACATAGGTAACATTATCGCTGTTTGTATATATACAACGTATATCAGACCAGTCCTGGAGGATGCAGCTCCAGCGTGGAGTCGCATATGCTCCTGTAGTGGAGGTTTAGTGGGTGTAGTGGCAGTAGCAGTACTCTCTCACACTTTGTATATTTTACAAACTTTACAACCAGGTCCCCAATTACGGCTGAGTGAATGGGGGCTAACCATTGAGGATTGGTGCCCAGTCAATCCTCCTTGACTGGGCGCCATCTCAATCATCTCAATCATCTGGGAAATCATCTAAATCATTTTTGTTACACACCCCCAGGAAGTAGCCCGGCCGTAGCAGCTGTCTAACTCCCAGGTACCTATTTACTGCTAGGTGAACAGATGCATCAGGGTGAAATAAACTCTGCCCATTTCTAACTCGATTTACTTGGCGTTCGTTAGATATATTTTGATAATTTAAATGTGCTTAAGCAATCATTATACAGCACATTATCCTCATATAGATCATTAGGAGAAGGGTCTAACAAGGTTGTTACTCTGTGGTCATTAGCTGGTGCAGTTAAGGGTCGGTGCTACATCACTGTGTCTTACCAATTTAGTAATTAACCTGGCAATTAATTCACCCAAACAAATGTAGGTTGTATTTGAATACAGTACTGTATTAGTCTGCAACCATTACCATGGACCACCACTCCTGATCTTCCTCCTCATATGGGACCTGATCTTCTTCCTCATATGGGACCTCATATGAGGCGCGCAGTGTGACGCACGCTGTGTGAGGTGCGCTGTGTGAGGCGCGCAGTGTGAGGGGAAGCGAGGACTAGGCCTATAGGCCTACCTAGCCTTGCTTCTCTTGCAATTGCATTATGTTGAATGAGGGAGTCATCAATCTCTACTGCTTCTACACTCTCTCAAGAGAGGTTGTCCTTTTTCATCTGGTCTATTCCCCTCAGTATCTTGTATGTTGCAATCATGTCTCTGTTTCTTCGCTATGAGTGTCAGATTTTGTTCCTTAAACGTATTCGAGTGGCTTAGACCTCCTAGCTCTGGTGCTAGACCTTAGGTTTTGGGTTTCACAAGGTGCGGGGGCCAGGCCGGTGTTGGGTACTTCAATGGATCAAAGAAAGGTGGCGCAGAGAGCATTGAAAAGCATCAGTTTTTAAGCTCATATATGAACCTCTAATATATGCCAACGTCTCATATGCTGCTGATGTTACCCTCTATGTGTGCCTCTGTTGTATGTGTGCAAATCAAAATACTTTTTTTTCACGATTCATGTAATGTTTTTTTTACTGTAGCTTTCTTCTGGTCTCCTTTTTCCTCTTTCCCATCTTCATTACCTTACACTTGTGTGGATTGAATTCCAGCAGCCATTTGTCTGCCTATTCCTGGAGGTTGTTAAGGTCATGCAGTCGTTATGTGGTCCTCTACCGGTTGTTACATAGTTTAGCTTTAGGTCATCTGCGACCATGGTGGTGGTGGTGGTGGTGGTGGTGCTTGTGGTGGTGGTGGTGGTGGTTATCTTGAGGTTATCTTGAGATGATTTCGGGCCTTTTTTAGTGTCCCCGCGGCCCGGTCCTCGACCAGGCCTCCACCCCAGGAAGCAGCCCGTGACAGCTGACTAACACCCAGGTACCTATTTACTGCTAGGTAACAGGGGCATAGGGTGAAAGAAACTTTGCCCATTTGTTTCTGCCTCGTGCGGGAATCGAACCCGCGCCACAGAATTACAAGTCCTGCGCGCTATCCACCAGGCTACGAGGCCCCTATAACCAGGCTACGAGGCCCCTGGTGGTGGTGGTGGTGGTGGTGGTGGTGGTGGTGGTGGTGGTGGTGGTGCTGCTGCCGCTGCTGCTGCTCCTGCTGGAGGTGCTCCTGGAGGTGCAGGCAGCACAGCAACTCCTGCTCACTACCCTGAAGCGTCAGGCCGGCGTGATATTGCCAGAAGTAAAGTAGTGGTGTTGGCGGCCTGGCCGGTGATAAAATTAGTGGTGGACAAAGAGGCAGGATGCCGCGTGCGTTAGAGCAGGCGGAGGCTGCATCTCTGTACACGTGGTTGTGGTGGAGAGTTGTGGTTGAGGAGGGGTTGTAGGTCGAGGACCGGGCCGCGGGGACACTAAAGACCCGAAATCATCTCAAGATAACCCCTGAAGGGGTTCGTGTGGGATGGGAGTTGATATTTAGCCATATAACCTGCTTTATAATCTTATGGTTCGAATTCTCTGTCAAATCTGGTTTTGAGGTTTTGGATGGAGGTGGCTTCCATGACTTATTTAAGAGCATTCCACTTCTTGATCTCTCACGTAGAGAGTAAATGTATTTCTTTATACGAACAAATCCACAAGGGCCGTGACGAGGATTCGAACCTGCGTCCGGGAGCATCCCAGACACTGCCTTAATCGACTGAGCTACGACAGGGTGATTTCTTTTTACTTCTTGGACTCACTTCCGTTCCCAGCTTCCACTTATATTCTTAGTGGACTTAAGAGTTTAGAAATCTCCATTTTAATATCGTCAATGGCTTTAAGAACCGACTCTTCCCACCTCTGACCTCTGACGATCGCTCTTAACCAGAATATTTGATAAATTTTTGGATAGTTTCCCCTTCCAAATATGACATTTTGGAGGGAAAACTCTACCATTTTACTCACAGTATTTAGGGGGAAAATATATTGAAAACGACGAATGCCCACAGGAACGTAATCGGGTTTTTAAGGATCTCCTGAAGCACTTCTCTTGCATTGGGTCTCATTGTGCGGTTGGCTTCGTTCTCTGCTCGCAATCGGGAATCTTGGGTTCGAGTCCTAGGAGGGAGGGAGGGAACTATCAGGGGGAAAGCGCCAAGCCATTACGACTATATAGCAGTTGCAGGGGCGCCAGGATACGGCTTTGGGATGATTCTTAGTAGACGAATATGTGGGCTACTTTTCCTTTCACCTTGTGCGGCTGTTCACCCAGGAGTAAATAGCTACCAGGGAGTTTGGCAACTGATATTGGGGTTACATCTGGGGGAAGGATCAATTGTTCATATATATATATATATATATATATATGTCGTACCTAATAGCCAGAACGCACTTCTCAGCCTACTATTCAAGGCCCGATTTGCCTAATAAGCCAAGTTTTCATGAATTAATGTTTTTTCGTCTACCTAACCTACCTAACCTAACCTAACCTAGCTTTTTTTGGCTACCTAACCTAACCTTACCTATAAATATAGGTTAGGTTAGGTTAGGTAGGGTTGGTTAGGTTCGGTCATATATCTACGTTAATTTTAACTCCAATAAAAAAAAATTGACCTCATACATAATGAAATGGGTAGCTTTATCATTTCATAAGAAAAAAATTAGAAAAAATATATTAATTCAGGAAAACTTGGCTTATAAGGCAAATCGGGCCTTGAATAGTAGGCCAAAAAGTGAGTTCTGGCTACTAGGTACGACATATATATATATATATATATATATATATATATATATATATATATATATATATATTACAAAGAGGGTTCCTGTCTCCTACAACGCTAATTATTATTATATCTCTCTCTGTCTATCTCTCCCCCCCCCTCTCTCTCTCTGTCTATCTCTCCCCCCCCCTCTCTCTCTCTCCCCCTCCCTCTCTCTCTCTCTCTCTCTCTCTCTCTCTCTCTCTCTCTCTCTCTCTCTCTCTCTCTCTCTCTCTCTCTCTCTCTCTCCCCTACATCAATGCTCTTAATCCAACCATTGACAACACATGTCTCCACCTCAGTAGGCCTATTAGAGACACGGATACCTCAGGTGTGGCCGTGTGTCCTGCCGATATTGGAGACATGACACGCCCGGGAGAGGAACACCGAGCCCAGGGTCGAGGGTTGACCATAAGTGACTCAGTCATACAGGTTAATAACACAATCTTCTACGCCCTTAACATGGTTACCTCATATTGGTCTTCCGGGGTTCCTCAGGGACTTCTACCCTCTGGGGGGTGACCTGGAGGGGGGAAGGGGTTCTGTGAGGGGGGATTATGAGGGGTTTGTGAGAGGGGGGAGTGGGAGAGTGCGAAGGGATGGTTTATGAGACAACATCAGGGATTAATGGAAGGGAAATAGAGTGATTAGGGGTGAAAGAAGCAGAGGAGATAGGTAATAGTGGAGGAGAGGGATGGAACTGGTTGTGAAGAGAAGAGTAGGAATGGAAAGAAGTGGA